>NC_052513.1:32998016-33298016 GCF_014356525.2 Nilaparvata lugens | reverse complement strand
CCTCATAATCCTTCTCTTTCTTATCCTTCTTCCCCTCAATATCCCTATCGTCCTCCTCCACCTCCTCATCTTTAGGACCAATTGGATCCCGATTTAGAATGTCACCATGACCTATGACCTGTATGTTTGATACAGGGGAGGAAGAACTTCCACCCCTCCTTTCGCCATATACGTACTAATTTCAATAGAAGTACCTAATAATTAATAATAAAGGTATCCTTGCAATGGAGATATTTTAAGAGTAAAGAAGGTATTTGAAAAGTAATAAAGGTGTAGATATTTAGAAGTTATCCTAGACAGGCGATCTAGTGGCCGAAGTTCAAAAAGTGAAGATGTCTAATAGTAAACGCAGTACTTTCAATATGACGTCATATAAGGCAACTGATGTTAGAAAGAATATGTCTCTGGTAATAAAATATAGTACCTGAAACTCAGAATGGGTGTAATATTGAAGTTATATTTTAATCCTACTTTGCAATATAAATAAGTACATTCATTATTTGAAGAATAATACCATAAAAATAATACCCTTTAAAATTGAGTAAGCATCAGAAACTGTTTGATTTTTTATATTAATAAGTATCTAGAAGGGTACTATACTAGCCCTGAAGAAATATGATTTGAGAAAGTACATTCATATTGAAGTTTTTCATATTCACAGTCTTGGCTAGTTATTGTATATTCTATATAGTATCATATTGTATGAATCACATTGTATATAAATATCATGATAGATGGATAAAATGGATAAAATTTCTTTACAAATTATGGAAAATAGTTATAAAAATTGGATTTTATTCTTATTTAGTTAAATAAGTTTCTTGGTTATTTCCTTTTCGTTCTATCGTGTTTTCCAATTGGTAATATTTACTCTGCATCCAGTGTATCCCTTTAAATTGAAGTCACAACTTTATAAGTCGTTCCAATCATTATACAGTCAATAACACACTATTATCATAGTATCGTAAAATTAAGTCACAACTTTACAAGATAGTAGTTTCATTCATTATATCTTAGTAGTTTCATTCAATCATCCTTTCTTGAATTCATTTCATCATGCAGTCAATCATTCTTTCTTGAATGTGTTTCAGAGGTAATCTAAGTACAGTCTGCAACTATATCTCACTATTTACTTCTCACTCCTAACCCAGCTCTGCACATGTAATCTAGTATCAACTGCAAACTCGCTAAGTTGACGTATCACACTTGAATCCCAACCCAGCCCTTCATCTAATTTTCCAGGGAATTATCAGAAGCAAGTTGAGTCATCCGTCAATGATCTTACGGGAGGAGCAACCAAGTTCAAATGTAAGATAATATGTCAACCAGTGAGTAGGCAGGGCTGATTCACTACAAAGTGTCAGCATTTGTTGAATGGGAAGTGTTAGTTAATGTCAGTGCAGGTATTTGCCAGCTTGTAGTGGAACATGTAACTGAGTTTGGTGCTTGTCTTGAGAGGGGGTGGGGTGGGGTGGGGTGAGTAATTGTCGGTGGAAACTACCTGATTGGTCTGACAAATTTGCATCGAACTTCTCTCACCCCCTCTTTGTCGCTTTCCTGTTCTTGGTTCTTCTCATACTTCTTCGTTTCCTTGTTTCTTGTTTTGGAAGTTTCTCAATTCTCTTCTGTTTCTCCCTCCTACTTATCATTCTTCTTTTCCTTGTTTTTCGTTGGCACTTTTCCTTTTTTCTTGTTTCTTTTCATACTTCTCCGTTTCCTTGTTTCTTGTTTTGGAAGTCTCTCAATTCTTTTCTGTATCTCCCTCCTACTTATCATTCTTCTTTTCCTTGTTTTTCGTTCGCACTTTTCCTTTTTTCTTGTTTCTTTTCATACTTCTCTTTCGTCTCCTGGTTTCTTGTTTTCAATGTCTCTCAATTCTCTTCTGTATTTCCCTTTTCCTCTCACTCAACTTCCTTCTTTTCCCCTCCACTAATCATTGTATTTTCTCTCAACGTTTTGTTTCCTCCCATTTCTACTTATTCTCTCTCTTCTTTTACTACTCTTTTCTGTATTTTCCTCTTCCTTCCACTTAACATTCTTCTTTCCCTTCTCTTCCCCCTTCCCTAATTATTGTATTTTTTCTCAACGTCTTGTTCCCTCCCATTTCTACTTATTCTCTCTCTTCTTTTACTTCTCTTATTCATTCTATTCTGTTCTTTCTCGACTTCTAACCCTCAACTCCTCTCCCTTGTTCTCTATTCTCATTTTCCTTAGTACTTCTTCTTTTTTTCAACCTTCACCTATTCTTCATTAACTTCATTCCTCATCCTCCTTCTCCTCCTCCTTCTCTTCCTCCTCTTCCTTGATTTCTATTCCGATTATACGATATATACGGAAATGATTATGGAAAGGAATAAATAAATAAAGGTTTATTTCCCCAAAACACTAAAACTACCAAATCAATTACAGAAAAATATTAGATAAATTGCAATTACATACAAAAAAAATTTCTTATAATGTGTCTTCTACATGTTTAGTTTTTTGTGTGTGGAAATTGACCTACTCCACTATGGCGTACCATGTTGTAGATTAGGTAGAGTAGAATCAAAGGTAATTAGTAATTTGGAAGAAAATAAGAAAAAATTGAAAATGGAACTTGGATAAATTTGTGAGAGGAGGGCAATTGATGAGGGTTGAATTTTTTCTGCTGAGAATGAAAAGAGTTAAGAGTAACTAAAACTTTAGGTGGGTTTTGAACCATCTGGAAGCAGTTTTAAACTCATATAATTGGAATAATGTTCATGGCAAAGTACCTGATTAATAAAAAGTGAATGAAATAAGAAGAACATTATTTTCAATAGTTGTCAAACAGCATACGGCTGAAAAACAACAAAGCTAACAAAATGAAGTGAAAGAAGAGTAGAAGGGAGAGGAGAATGAAAATAATGAGAGAGAGAGATTCAGATTCAGACTCCTTTATTCATGTGTTTAACAAAATTTAATTTAACTTACGTTTTAGCGTTAAAAATAAATACTAGTAGCGGGAAAATAACATGGTGAATCATATTAAACTTATGAGTTCTACAATAATATCGAGCAAGAAAAATGATGAAATCTGCTACAGTTAAGGTACTACTGTAATGTTTTTACATGAAACGGTGAAGTTTGGACCTTCAGAGAGAGAGATTTTGATTGATTGATTGATTGATTGATTGAGTACTTTATTTATGTAGATTACAATATATACTGGCTTATACACTTATATACAATAGCTTACAATACAGCAAAATTATAGATGAATTTACATAATAAAGACTAAGAAAATAATTATTGAACTGTATATGATATGAAAAGCAACTTTTAATATAATAACTATAGATAATAATTATATTGTTATGCATCTACATAAATTGGCGGAGCTTTGGACATATCAATGTCCATTCTTCGGAAAGAATAGAGAGAGAGAGAGAGAGAGAGAGAGTGAGTGAGAGGGTGTGAGAGAGACAGAGTGAGTGATAATAATCAAACCTGCTCTGTGATTCAAATTGCAGCAACTCAGTTGTAAGTTTGTGAACTGGTGCATTCAAGTTGTGTCAGTGCAAGTTGCCAAGATGCTGTGATATTTGAGGCCATGTGCCACCAGCCACTTTGTGCAAGTTATTAGTATTCCAACATCAATAGAACAACCCGGCTTTGCTTGACACAAGTGCCAAATGTCGCTTGTAAACTTACATTATTGCAACAACTTTGTAGATTGTGCTGCACGGTGTAATAATTCGTGATATTTGGTAGAGTTTGAAGGATTGAAGGCTTCTGATAAACTTGACTGATGCCAACTTTTTTGGTATTAACTTGTGATACTTAATCGTAATCTAATGAATGAATCTTAAAGATATATTATTTCGGACTATGTGTAACCTTATTTAAATTTGGGAGAGGTTGTATAGCACAAAGTTAACTTATTTTTTCTCTCCCCATCATGTACTCATTGTATGAATCAATAAATCAATAAAGAATATTTTTTTTAGGTAATAATTTGCTTTCATAATCCAATGAATGAATAATTTGCTTTTCTTACAATATATCCAATTATACAAGTTAACAGTTATTACAGTAATTAGTAAATTACAGCTTCAAACCCTTGGTCAGCGACCATCAGGGTAAGGTTTGTTCAGTTGATTTAACATTAACAACAAATTATTATTCCAAATACGCTTCTTTCTTATAACCCAATGAATTTTCTGATAAAAGGGGATAAGACATACGTTTAAGATGAGAGAGGAGACTATGAAGGAAGAAAAGTGGAGATAGAAAATGAAGTTCTGTTGTTCATGAAGGGAAGAGAAATTGGCTGCACCTTGCAACGAAATCCACTGTTGTAGAAGTGCATTTTTCAGGTTATCTTTGTTTATTCAAATACACATTCATTGCAATCTCCTCTATTATCTCTGAGCATTGCTGCTCCAAATACTAGAGTACATTGAATTCATTTATAAAACAGAATTATAGTATCCTATAAAATTAATAAAATAATAAAACAAGAGTACAAATTGTAACGTTATTTGTAAATTGTATTCTTGCTTTATTATTTTATTAATTTTAAAGGGTACTATAATTCTATTTCATAAATACAAGAAAGTAGCCCTGAATCCAATTCATATATTTTAAAAATATATTGAATATACTATAGTCTGGTAATATTGAATACTAAAGCTTTTAAATATCCGATTGAATTCAACCGCAAATTACATAATTACATCGACAGATTCTTTGTTGGTTCCCATAGCATTAGTTTAGTTTCATAACATCATTTTACGGCGTTAAATATGTTTGGATTTTCTTACAACTAGACGTTATCCTTGTTTATTCTGATGAATTTTGTTTTTAATACGTGAAATTGATTTGATTATTTATTCAATGATACACAAAATAAATATAATTAAAATGAATTTGATTGAAAATGAAAATATCCTTTCCAAATTTTGACTTATATACACTAGTTCAAAAAGTTGGTTATTTTTCATTCATTTATACATGTGCCAGCTGAAGAGATAGAATAATTTATTTTCTAAACTTATCAAGTTTTTTTTTCTTTGTATAAATTATTATAATAATTATTATTCAATCATTTGTGGATACAATACTATTACAGATCTTTTATCGGAGTATTATCGGAAAAGACACATTTCTTTTCATTAGTACAATTATTGAATGAATCAATTGATCTGTAGCTAATGGGTCATATGAGACCCATGATGATAAATTTTGTTTTGTTGGAAGAATCAATATAAGGCTCTATTATTCATTTTCAATAGCCTACTGATGTATCCCATGATAGCGAAGAGAACAGAACAAAGTCGATATATCTGTATAATATATAATACAATCTTTCCTATAATATCCCATGATAACACAGTAGAATCTATATATCTGTAAAATATATAATCTAATCTTTCATTGAAGTGATCTAATCTATTGCATACTGCAGGACAGGAGAGCCCCAGGTCGAAGAAGTCTATCCTGGCTGGCCAACCTGAGAGCCTGACTTGGAAAATCAACCAACAAAGTTATCATGGCCAATATGATCGCCAACGTTCGAAACGGACTAAGAACCTAAGAAGAGAAGTAGAAAAAGAAGAAGAAGAAGAAGAAGAAGAAGAAGAAGAATTAGGAGGAGAAGGTGACGGTGAAGGAGAAGAAGAAGAAGTAGATGAGGGTGAGGAAGACGAAGAAGAAGAGGATGAAGGTTTGGGAGGAGGAGGTGGTTCTCATTGGTTCTTGATGAAGAATAAGAAGAAGAGGGAGAAATAAGAAGAAGAAGAGGGTGACGAACGAAGACGAAGAAGAAGAGGATCAAGGTTTGGGAGGAGGAGAAGGAGGAGGAGAAGAAGAATTAGAAGAAGAAGAATTAGAAGAAGAAGAAGAAGAAGAGGAAGAATAAGAACATGAAGAAGAAGAGGAAGAATTAAGAACATGAAGAAGAAGAAGAAGAGGAAGAATAAGAACATGAAGAAAAGAGGAAGAATAAGAACATGAAGAAGAAAAAGGAGGAGGAGGAGTTGAAGAAGAAGAAGAAGAAGAAGGAGAAGAACAATCAATAGCATATTTCTCATTGGTTCTTGTTAATAACATCCCTTTCTTTTAGTTTTGATGGTTATTATCAAAGTCTTGAAATGTGACGACCATTTGTATCAGGCAATCTGACTGCTGGTGAAGCTAAGTAGCCACCCGAAGTGAAAGCCCGAAAATAAAGACTTGGGAAGTGAGTAGACAGTAGGGTCCAAGTTTACAGATGATGAGCCGCGAAGAATGAAGCCAGTGTTGGTGAAGTTTTCGGAGTGATTACCTCCGCCAAGTCCAGCCTCAAAACTTAACTAAGTTCGAGTTTATCGAATGCATGGAATGAGCGTGAAAGGAAGAATAAGGATGAGAATGGAAAGGAGAGTGGTTTGGTGTTGTTGTAGGTGGGGGGGGGGGGGTTAGTGGAGAACAGCTTCAAACTTCATAATCTGTTTAATTTACAACTGAAAAGACGCGCCTTCAACTAAGGGTGATTGCAACCTGCCTGCCGTCATTGCTTTACTGGCTATAAAGTCATCTTCAAATTTTCCTCTTTTCTTCCAGTTTCGTCCGTTACTTTCTTTGATTCTTTCTTATTTTGAATGTTGCACCTAATTTTTCATCTTCTTTCTCTTTTTTCCTCCTCTTCCCTCTCTCTCTTCATCCTTCTCCACCATCTACTTATTTATCCTTGTTATAGAAATTCTTACATTGATTTTCTCTCCTCAGCTTTTTTTCTTCTTCAATTTTTACCACTTGACTTTATCGCCATTTTCTACTCCAGTTCTACAGATCCTTAATAGAACATTAATATTCATCTACTAATTTCATAATTTTGTTCGTATTATAAATTTTTACTAATTTTATTATAATAAAGTTTAATCCCATATCAGTGAATGAAGTTTGTAAATAGTAGGCCTAATTATAACACGCAATAAGCAACTAATTACTTATACCCCAACACATATTATAATTTATAGTAGGGTATATATTTATTCATTGAAATTATCATTTATTAATTGTTGAAACACCGCCGATTTATGTGGTTACATTACAATACTATATTATCAATATTCTAATGTTGCATTCAATCTTCATTGTAATTAATAAGTTTTCATAATATGTGAAATTAGTTGCATAATATTAGCTGCTATACTGTAATTCATTGTAAATTCGTCTATAAACCAGAATATATTGTAACTTACTTGAATAAATAATTCTAATAGTATTATATATTATATCAGGATTTTCCTCTCGCCAATCTATCTTTTTCGTATCCGAACATTTCCCATTTTCCTTCCTTCCCTTTCCACAATCTCCCACCGAACCGTAATATTGTGCTTTTTCACTTTCAATTCCATTCCACTGCAATTCGCCTTCTTTCTTCTTTCTCATTCATTTCCTCATCATTTTTCGTCTCTTCTTTTCTTATTCAAATTTATCCTCTTCCCCGCTTTATTCCTCATGTATTCATAATTTTGCCATTTTCCATCGTATTCTCTTTGGTATAAATATTTTTTTGTACCTTTGGAATTATTTTCGTTCCATCTTCCTTGGCCTTCTTGTATTTTTCGCTCTCCATCCATTCTTTCTCTCTTGTCTTTGACATTCCCCTTGTTCTCTAATTGACTTTTTGTGTAGTTGAGAAGTTGATATTGTGGTAATTATTCATATTGAATGAAAAAGACTAAGAAATTGTCAAAAACCACAGATTATTGTCATAAACTCAGAGTTTATCAGAGATTGACAATGGTGTAATAACCGAAACCGGTCTTTCTAAGTATCAATAAATCTGTGGTTTTTGACAATTTCTTAGTCTTTTTTATTCAATGTTCTCCAATTCTCCTCTCCCTTCTTGTTTCTTCTGTCTTTTTCAATTTCTTTCCGTTTTCCGTTATATTTCCCATCTCTCCTCTCCTTCTGCTTCATATCGTACTTACTTTCAATTCTCCTAGCTTTCTCCGCTTCACTGGAAATTATTCTTTCACTTTCAGTCTCAGTCTCTTCTTCATCCCTTCTCATCACAACGTACTTCTTCTGTCCTTCCTGTTAGCTTATTCTTCTCTCTCCAGCACTTCATTGATTCCCCTTCTCGCTCACTTTTCTTGCTTTCCATCATCAATTCTTCCTTCTCTTCCCTTCACTTGATCTTCATCCTTCAGGACAATTATATCATCAACTTTCTCTCTATCTCTCCTTCCTTCCTCTTCTATTTCCACCTCCTTTTCATGGTCTTTCCATGATTACTCTTTTATTTACTCTTCTCTCTCCGTTATCTCCATCTTTCACGACAATAACTCTATCAACTCTCTCTCTCTCTCTCTCCCCCCCATCATACTTCTCCTCCTCTCTCAATCTGCTTTCTCCTACCCTTCTAACAGTATTACAACATACTTTACTACTCTTCCTTTCTCTTGATCTTCATCTTTCACGACAATAACTCCATCAACTCTCTCTCTCTCTCTCTCTCTCTCTCTCTCTCTCCCTCTCTCTCTCTGTCATCTTTCACGACAATAACTCCATCAACTCTCTCTCTCTCTCTCCCATCTTACTTCTCCTCGTCTCTCAATCTGCTTTCTCCTACCCTTCTGACAGTATTACAACAGACTTTACTAGGCTGTAATTAAAGCAAGCGGTCCCTTGAGGTGTGTGAATATAAAACCGACTACTTCACTTCAAACTGTCAGCATTGGTTTGAATGGGTAGCAAAGATGTTATTCATAAGGAATGCTGACAGTTGAAAGTGAAAAGCCGCTTCACGAGGCCCCGGTGCTTACTTGACAATTAAGTCAGCTAGCTGAAAAGTTTTCAGCCTTTCTGCTTCTTATTACCCGTGAATTTCCGCATTTTATTCATAGTTTTGTTGTCAGTAGGCTAGCCTAGGTGCTTACTGAGGGCACAGAGGAGTTAGTAATCACCAACTAGTTAGTTATTATTTATTTAATCTGTGCTGAGGGAGAAGATCAGTTATTAGTTGTTAGGTACGTACTTTACATAGCCTAATAGTCTGGGATTATTACTGGTATAATAGGGAGCTAATACACAGTTTTATGACTCTGGAAGTAACTCTGGAAAACTCGTTGATTACACTTTTCTATTTTTTTTTTAAATTTGATAATCTTTTTCAATATAATTGTTAAGATCATTATAAGAGTGAGAAAAAGTGGCAACTGAAATTTTTAAGTGGTCTAATAAGCGAGTTATGGGTTGTTGAAGTGCTAAACTCCGGTTTCTTTCCAGATCATAAACGGTTTCGAATTTTCCATTGGAGTTTTTTTCTAATACATTCAGTAGTATATCATTGGCTTTGTTCTAATATGCGGTTTTTCGCGATTAATGCCAAAATAAACAAGTTATCGAATTTACAAAAAAATGTTACTTTTTTATTTATGAGCGATATGGGGAATAAAATATTTTAGTTTGGAAAGATACAATTTTTGAATTTTAAAGAGAAGTTCTAATAATTAATTTATTATGTATTTATTTATTTATTTAAATTGCAATATGAGGGCACCAGGAAGAAATACTTCCCATAATAGCCCTCTTGACACTAATGAATTACTAATGAAATTAAATTAATTCTAATTATATTAAAAGTGTAATATAATATAGTATAAGTCTAATCTAATATAGAAAATTCACTAAATTAAAGAGAGATAGAAACTACAATATTTTTCAACTAAAATAGAAGATGAAGAAGAGGAATATGATGATAAGTATAAATTAATAAGAGAAAAATAAAAAGATAATTATGTCAATATTTTGAACCAAGATATAGTCGAAACCGTTTATGATCTGGAAAGAAAACGTAGTTTAGCACTTCAACAACCCATAACTCGCTTATTTGTCCACTTGAAAATTTCAGTTGTCACTTTTCCTCACTCTCATAATGATTTTAACAATTATATTAAAAATTATTATCCAATTTAAATAATAAAAAAGTGTACCGGACAGCCTTAATAGTTTTTCTTGTCGTTATAATTATGTAAAACTCCTCGATATTTCTCTTGTTTTACTGGGTAATTTGATTCGTACATTTCTTTAAATTTGACTTGCTACAATATTTCTGTGATTGTTCATAACATGAAATTATTATTTTTATATTATATCAAGATAAAAGCAACGTAAACCGATGAACCAATTAAAAAAATGATGAAATATTTCTACTCGAATGACAGACGATTTTGATATTCTTCAAATCATTCTGGACAATAATGAATAATGAATTTATTGCCAAATACAAGAAATATTTTGACAAATCAAATTATCATTAAATTAAAATAGTTTTTGGCGTGACTGGAAAAAGAAACCTAGAGCTCCAGCCACGAGTTCTAAAAATAAGAAATACATTTTTTATCCAATAACAGCTGTACAAATGATAGAATTCTGTTGATATGTTAATTCTGTTAATAATCCTATTATCTTCACTGTAGAATCTTATCATGAATTAAGAATTTTTCATGAACAATAATATTCCAAGCTATTTTAATGTAGAGTACTATGTTCCTTCTTTTCCATCTTCAATTTTATTTCTTCCGATGTCATAAGTGTTTAATGTTTAGTCATATTCATCCCAATCCAGCATCTCATTCCAGTCCGAAAGCCATAGCTGTTTGTAGATGCACTCATCATTTCCATTTCCCGCGCTGAAACCTGGACCAATTTTGAAACCTGGACTAACAAAATTTTGAAATTTTGCTCATCCAAAGTGACGAAGTGTTGAACCAAAGAGACCTCAAGTACATTCTCTGTAAGAATCCACTGCAATTTACGTCATTTTTTATTTCTATAACGTTACTTTCGATTGTTGTGATGTGAAGGTATCTTGGAAGAGTTGAAAATTCCAGACCATGATACCGTGGCGAAAGGCGAGTGCCGAAAGGAGTGAGGCACAATGAAGTGGAAGAAGAAGGAGAAGAAGATGAAGAAGAAGAAGAAGAATATGAAGATGAAGGAGAAGTATATAAAGAAGAAGAGTGAGTTTGTAGAGGCACAATGATGTCGTTTTCACCACAACAGCATTGAGTATGTGTGATCAAGTATGACGAACGAGATCAGAGGACAGAGATGGAGTGATTGGGAATTGTGGCAGAGTAAGAGAGATGGTAAAGGAGGTGATAGCTCTGATAGTTGGAGATTGGTGATGCGTGGCCACTGCAAGAAAATAAGTTGGTTTCTTCCCAAATCCTCTTCTTTTCCTCCTCTCCTGCCATTTCTTCCTTTCCCTCTCATCCTTCTTCTTCTTCTTTATCTTCTTAAACTTCCCTACTCGTCTTCTTCTTTTTTTCTATCAAATTTTTCCTGTTTGTCTTCTTCTTCCGAGTGTTCTTTCTCTTCGCCTCCTTCTTGTTCCTATTCTACTCTTTTCTTTTTATTCCTCTTCTTATTCTCAGTCTTTGTGTATGCTCGTTGATTCTATGTTCTCTTGTATTTTCCTTCACATTCCCTCCACAATCTACCTAAATATTTTTTTTTTTCATTTATTTATATATATTTTTACAATGTTTTATCAATTGCTTCTCGCATTCTATTCGCATTTCTATTCTTCTCTCAATTTCGGTTCCTCTATTATTCTATTCGGGTATTCTATTCTTTATATCTTATTCTTATCTTCAATCATTCTTATTTTTATTCTTCTAGATTCTTATTTTTATTCCTCCTCACGTTTCCTGTTCTTGCTCTCATCAGCACTGTTGTTATTTTCATTCTACACTTATTTTTCTCACCTTCTGTATTTTTACTATTAAGTTCTCTTTTCATTTTTCCATCCGCATTTTTTCTCCTGTCTTCTCTTATCCCTCCCCCACCGATATGTCTCTTTTGCTTTCATACTTTCCAATATCTTCTCCTACTTATTCATACTTCCAATTCATAGTATTTCTTCTCAGCTGTTTCCTATCACAGTCATCTTTTATTATTGTTCTCTTTCTTTTCTGCTGTATTCTCTTGCTCTTTCTGTTCTACTCCTTCCAGATTTCTTCGTTTCCACAATCTTATACTCATTGTTCTCATCTCCTCCTACTTCTTCTCTCTCTTACCCGTCCTCTTTCACCATGTTGCTCTTATTGTAACATTCTTCCAATTTCTCTATCATCCATAATCTTCTATTACTCCTTCCCCACAATCGTCTTCCCCTTCTTACTCGTCTTCTTCCTCCTATTCTTCTTCGTCTTCTGTTTCTTATTTTTCTTCTTCTTCTTCTTCTTCTTCTTCTTCTTCTTCTTCTTCCTCTTCTTCTTCTTCTTCTTCTTCTTCTCCCTCTTCTTCTTCTTCTTCTTCTTCTTCTTCTTCTTCTTCTTCTTCTTATTATTATTATTGTTGTTATTATTTTTCTACTCATTTTCTTTTTCTTTATTTATTTCGAACTTTGAATGTCATAAAATTCCTAGTAAACTTACCTAATTATGTTCTTAATATTGTTTTTGTGATTGGGCACCCGCCGAAAAACCTACAGGTTTGGCAGGACCCTAAATTGCTTTTTTGAAATGGTGAATAAAATTTGATTTGATTTGATTTGATTTGATTGACTTCTTCTTCTTATCTTTGCATCTCATATTTATTTTTGGACGAAAGTTGAGCTTGAACTTTTTACAGAAGAAACATAACCTATTTTTTGAACATGTAATCAAATTTGGGAATGGAATAGTTTTGGGCCAAGCCTGTTGTTCCTTCCCAATCATATTTATATGATTTGTTATTGTATCCACGTATAAATAAATAAATAAATAATTATTATTTTTCCACTTCTTATTATATTCTTTTTCTTCCCTTTCTTCTTCTTCTTTTTCTTCTTCTTCTTCATCATCTTCTTCTTCTTCTTCTTTTTCTTATTCTTATTATTATTATTATTTTTCAACTTCTTATTATTATTATTATTATTATTCTTTTTCTTCCCTTTCTTCTTCTTCTTCTTCTTCTTCATCATCATCTTCATCATCATCTTCTTCTTCTTCATCATCGTCGTCTCCTTCTTCGTATTTTCTTCTTCCTCTCCTCATTCTACTCCTTTTTCCTCTCCTCATTCTACTACTTCCTCTCCTCATTCTACTCCTTCCTCTTCTTCTTCTCCCCCTTCCCTTCTCCGCCATCGGACTCTTCTTCCCATTCTCTTTCTCTCCCGTCTACATCATAATCTTCTTCTTCTATTTCCTTGTCATCTCATCTGCTGCTGATACCTTTTCCTGCGTCCTTTTCCCGGAAAGCGGGACAGATCGTTGACTATTTGACAACAGCAGCCGGAAGGAAAGCTGCGAAACTAATGCGCGCGCCGATCGGTTGACAATCACAATCACCGGTGACTGCACTTTCAATACATTCTCAAATATTCTACTCAAATTGAGAGGCATGAACAAAGTTTAAAAGCGTGAGAAAGTAAAAAAAACTTCATAGGACTCAAATAAATTGAATGTTTAGGTGTGTAGCCTACAGACTCATGCGCCACGAACACGCGAATTCCGCTTACCATCAACTGTTGCAATGCTGATTATATCTGTATTTATTTATTATATTCCACAATATCAAATTTAATAAATGATTGCGAGAGAATGATAATCTAAGGCTAGGCACACACCAATTAGTCAAGAGAAGACAAGACATGATCAGACACGTTTAGTCACAATACTTCACATAGTTGCTTATGACGCAACTCACACTGATTAGTCATTGCAATTAGGTATGTCTTCATAAGCAACTATGTGAAGTATTGTGACTAAACGTGTCTGATCATGTCTTGTCTTGTCTTAACTAATTGGTGTGTGCCTAGCCTTACTGTTTCTGTAGAAATACAGATAAGCTGAACATCGGGAGACTGAGGAAGACTATCTGCAGATTCAGGATTCTGAGGACACTGGTCGACAAGGGATGTCTAAGAGTTATCTACTTCTCTCTAGCACAGTCCCTCATGCTGTATGGGATTGTGGGATGGGGAGGTGCAAGCTTCTAGCACATCGAACCGCCCCTCAGGGTACAGAAGCTGATCATGAGGGTCATCAACCAGAAGCCTCCACGCTATTCATCAGACCAGCTAGCTCAATGAGTTTGACGTGATGGATCCAAGACAGCTTTACTCCAAGGAGATACTATGCAGATTACACAAGAACCCAACAACATTTCAAACCATAAACCACAACCACAACACCAGATACCGGAATCTTCTCATCACCAGTGTTGCAAGGAAGGCACTATACCAGAGACATTTCAATAATTTAGCACCAAAATTATATAATCTACTTCCTGCAAACTTTAAACAGATTAATCATCCTAGAAAGTTCAAAACAATAGTACACATTTGGTTGATGAGCAAAGGAAGACAGAACATAGAAAACATTATTCAAATAACAACTAACCACCCAATGACTTACTAAACACTAACTAATTAATAATACGCACAAAAAAAACTAACAAAACCTACTCTAGAACATGGTACGCCATAGTGGAGTAGGTCAATTTCCACACAGAAAAACTAAACAAGTAGAGGACACATTATAAGAATTTTTTGTAACTAACTATTGTATGTAATATTGTAATTATCTAATATTTTGTGTAATTGATGTTGTAGTTTTAGATTTTTCTTTGGGAAATAAACATTTATTTATTTTATTTATTTTATTTATTTATTTTTATTTATTTTATTTATTTTATTTATTTTATTTATTTTATTTATTTTATTTATTTTATTTATTTTATTTATTTTATTTATTTTATTTATTATTTTATTTATTTTTTTATTTATTTTATTTATTTTATTTATTTTATTTATTTTATTCATTTTATTTATTTTATTTATTTCATTTATTTTATTTATTTTATTTATTTATTTTATTTATTTTATTTATTTTATTTATTTTATTTATTTTTCTTATTTTATTTATTTTATTTATTTTATTGGCTGATAGAAAGTGAAATTCGCGTGTTCGTGGTGCGTGAGTCTGTACGCACCACTATGATTTCCATGCAGAAATTCCTCGTAGACTTTTCCACTCAGTCAAATCTCGACATGGTTTATCCAAAATTACTCGCTCACCTTTTGCAGAATATTTTCGAGAAAGAGTCTATTCTGAGAAATTGAACTCACTCACCTATCGAAGAATTGTTTTGAGACAGATTTCGTTCATATAGTGAGGTCCACGTTATAATGGCAGTGGAGAAAGATAGAAGAACAGCGTTGCCTTGCCACTGTCTTTTAATTAATTATATTTCTACATTGTCTAAAACAGATTTGGTATCGTTGCAGAGCTAGAAAAGGATAGTACTACCGGCTTTGTCGAATTATAGACAAGGATAGCAACATCATAGTTAATCAAATAACGTGGACCTCACTATAGCAATAAACTCAACGTTTCAATCAGTAAAATATTTGAGAGTGTCAAATATTTGAGCCTCCTAGTTTTTTGCACTCCCCTTTGTCTCATCGAGTATAAATTGGCGGTGTGATGGAGACAAAAGAAAGAAAAAGTCCGGCGTGGGTTAGGTTGATGGAGTAAAATCAGAGCACAAGAGAGAACCAGCAGCTAGCAAAAAAGACAAGCATTTGTCTATTTTCTGTGATCGATGAAAACGTCTTCCAATCACTAGCTACTAGCCAATTACAGTCCTCTTTCGACTTCTTCTTCTCCCTCCTCTTCTACTTCTTATTTTTCTTCATTTTCTTCTTCTTCTTCCCTACTTCCACTACTTCTTCCTTATTTCTTCTTCTACATCTTCTTACTTTCCTTTTTCTCCATTCACAACTTTTCCTCATCAGGAGCAAGCTAGCCAGCACAAAAAAGATGTCAAAGTGTGAGGGTGAAGATTCGATGGGTACAAAGGGATAATTTGGTCGATTGCAAGGAGGAATCTCGTCTAGACTGGAATGAAGTGCGGGAAGAAGAAGAATAATAAGAAAAAATCGAGATGATGATGAAGAAAAAGCAGAAAAAGAAAGAGAAGAAAAAAGAAGAAGAAGAAGAAGAAGAAGAAGAAGAAGAAGAAAAAAAGAAGAAGAAAAAAAGAAGGAGGAGGAGGAGAAGAAGACTGAGAAGATGATGAAGTTGATAAAGAAGAAGAAGAAGAAGATTGAGATAAAGAATATGAAGATGATGATGATGGAAATTAAGAATACAAAGTAGAAGAGAAGAATAAAATGATGGTGATCAAGAAGAGGAAGAAGGAGAAGAAGAAGAAGTAGAAGACTGAGAAGATGATGAAGATGATAAAGATGAAGAAGAAGATTGAGATGAAGAATATGAAATGAAGATGGAGATTAGAAATACAAAGTAGAAGAGAAGAAGAAGATGATGGTGATGGAGAAGAAGAAGATCTGGAGTAAGGAAAATACTGATATGTAGAATATTGAAACTAGACAAGTAGAATTAGGGAAAGGAGAATTAGGGAAAGGTTACAATACATCGTGAAGAAGTAGAGGGTTGAGACAAAGGGATAATAATTAAAAGTTGGATTTAAGGAGAATGTATCAATGCTAATAAGAATAGAGTCGTTGAGAGGACATAATTGAGGAGGTGACAACGGAATTTGAGTTCAAGATGAGAAGAACGTGAGGAGAAAAACATATGAAAATCGAGATGAAATGATTATGATAAAATAAAAGAGAGTTAGAGTTAGGTGATAGTGGAGAAAGAGAAGTGAATAGGAGGATAGCAAGGAACGAAAACATGGTAAATAACGAATCAAAGATGAAAAAGACTGGAAAAACTTAATGGAACCCAACCAAGATAAAATACAGATGGAAGTGGAGTGAGGTTTTCAAGCACGACTATGCAAGTCTTCCAAAGACTTGATGCTTCACGAAGTGGATAATCATCGCCTCTTTCATTCCACCCTTCGTTAATTTCTTCTTTACCTCTCTCTCACTCCCCTCCGCCCCTTCCCCTAATCTTCCATCCTTCTCCAACCGACAGACAGCAGTCACCAATCAAAATATCAGGACTGAAATTTCCTCATCAATAGACCAGCCGTGTCTTTGCCATGTTATTCGACTCCGATGAACAGCCATATTATAATGGCATAATAGACCCATCCTATTAGGCATTATACAATGATAGACATTATACCCCATCAGGAATTATGCTAATTAGGTATTCAGACAATAATCGTCCAATTAATATCTTTCTGCATCATGTCAAATCGTGTCGTCTTGATTTGTACCATGTTTTCGAGTAATATAATTCGATGGGTTGATATTACAAGGGCGCAGTTGGGATTTGGATGAATAATATTTCCGGATGAGTTCCGAATTCTGGAGATATGTTCTGTTTAAATGTCCCACGAACTCAATTCTGATTCAACCATGCTTTCCAATATTAATATCAAATGGTATTACACATCAATATTACCTGTGAATTATATGAATATCAAGGAGTGGCCGTAATCGAGTGGATTAAATGCTGGCTTTGTAATCCAATGGCCCGGGTTCGAATCCCAGCCCGGGTAAGATATTTTTCCAGCCAGGTCACACGATATTATTATTATTATTTATTATATGAATATCAGGTTTTTTCAATAATAATGATATGGTTACCTAATATCATTTTAATAAAACAAAATAAATCTTATAGCACCCTTTATTCTTTAAAAAACTTTTAAATAGTTGAACAACTGAAGATGGTGTAAACCGAAGCTAGTTTCAACTATTTTAAAGTTTTTAAAGAATAGAGGATGCTATAAGATTTATTTTGTTTTATTAATTTAAAAGTAGCCCATGTCAATAAGTGTTTTATTAATTTTTCTATCAAACATTTAGGTACCGATATTACGTAATGACGGTTGTCGTGGATCTTCAGTGAATCTTTCTCTTTCTATTCAGTGGAAAATATTCTTTAGTGAAAAAAATAATGATAATGAGAGAATTTTGCAAAACTGATACAAAGAAACTGTTATGACAAAGGAAAAAACCTTTTCCCACTTTTTTCCCTAGAGCATTTTTCAAGAGAGAGGTTCAACATTAGTTCAATATATTCATTAAACTACTGAGTGGCCCATAAGTCAGTTGACGCTTGCAATTTTTAGGGTCAGTTGTTACAAACCAAACCACTTAGATTATAGCAATCTCATATCTTGAGGATTTAAAAATGAGAATATTCTTTACTTTTTGGGTTAAATTACGTCAAATACATTATTCCAACTAAAATTAATAATAAACATGTATTACATCTTGTTGTGTATTATTTTATTAAATGCATATTTGTCACGTGACTTATGGGCCATTCTCTATATTGCTCTCTATTCTACTTTCTGTAGCTTATAGAAAAGTCAATGTATCTGTGATTGAACATAAATAATAGTATATTACGCACCTAGAGCAGAAAATGAGATTTTTCCGGCTCGAAATCGGTTTTCAAGTCCGAGGCCGTAGGCCGAGGACTAGAAAAGATTGAGAGCCGGAAAGCATTTTTGCCCGTGGTGCGAACGCTATTTTTCGCCACACACAAAAATAAACTATATATTATATATATATATATATATATATATATATATATATATATATATATATATATATATATATGAGAATAGTTGTTTACTAAGCACTGAAAGCAGAAGTGGAAGGTGATAGCTCTAGCAAATCTGAGGTAATCTGAATATCAGGAAATTGTCCAAGTATTTTTTTTTATTCTGATTTGTCTAAATAACCTAAAAGATGATGTTCAATTATGTGGGAGGTTGAGTTTATACTTTTCATTCTTTCAAATGATAATAAGATGATATTATTATAAATGTTTTAATTATTGAATAATGATCACAAATAATGAAAAGTTTTTTGATCACCTTTCTTAGTTCTATGTTAGCGGCTGGAAAGGGTACTCTTTCCGGCCTAGGCCGGAAAGAAACCTGTTCTGACGTCATACGAGAGTCGTCTGCACACAATGTCTTTCAGATCTACGTAGGGACTGGAAAACAGCTGCTTTCTGTGCAGTGTGGCGAAAATATAATTACGCTCATGTTCATATCCATCATTAAAGGTTAACGTCATAAGGAACTTTTTTAAAGTGTGCCTTTGTAAAGCACCCATATTCCATCTCAGAATGTGCTGATTTATAAATGGGTAGATCATGAGTTTTGGGTAGATCATTATCAATATCGATTATACTATCAGTATCAGTAAGCTCTATATATCGGAAGTATCGTTAATTCAAATTGAAATACACTAGTCTCAATTGGATTGACATTTAATTGAATGTATTTCTGATTGAAAATTAATTTATATTCCATATATAAAGTGAATTTCACAATATTATCATCAATGGAATAGCATATTTATGAAGTTATCTCAAACTACCATCGCAAACACAAGCACCCAACCCAAAAGACAGCAAGCTATAGTGAGGTCCACGTTTTAATGACAGTGAATAAAGATAGAAGAATAGCGATGCCGATTCTCTGCATTAATTAATCATATTTCTACACTGTCAAAAACATAATTTGCACCGTTGTGGACCTAGAAAAGGATAGTACCACCGGCTTTTTCGAATTATAGACAAGGATAGCAAAACTAAAGTTGATCAAATACTGTCATTATAATGTGGACCTCACTATAGTCTCAATTGGATTGAAATTAAATTCAAATCAAAATCAAATCAAATCAGTTTATTTCCACATTTGGTACATTAAAAGAATATGTAAAAGTGCATACATTTCATTGTTTTTACAATATTTCAAACAGGTTATTAAAGATTTTTTTTTACATATTATACACTATTACCATAATACATATATAGAGTGGAATTCCCCCAAAAGACTGTTCGTCTGTGGTTGAGGGAGAGTTCTTATCAAGTAAGAGTAATATGTATCTCATCAAATAATAATATACTACAAACATACTTAATTAATAAGATATCATTTTGTCTACATCAGAGGAGAAAAAAACAAGACAAAACATTTTGTTTTTGTTTGTTAGCGCAGAGTGATCATAAAAGTAAGATACAGAAAAGTGAAAGAGCAAAGGGATCAAGACAAGCGGTGATGCAAATGTAATATTAGTATATAATCAATGCTGGGATGCTACGTGTAGGGTGAAAGAAGAAGTTGTTCAGCTCCATCCAGCCCAAGCCAAAGAGCCACCCCACCAACCTCCTTTTATACACCACATCGCTGCAACCCTCGGCCTCCCTCATGTCTTCCGGCAAATTCCTATAGATAATTTGAGCTAAGTAAAACGGTGATTTAAGTTCTATTCCATGCATTAATCTGGGGATAGAATAGCCATGGTTATTTCTTAGTCTAGTATGGTATTGTGCTGTATGTTGGCAAGAAGTTCTATTTTATGTTTCCTAATATATGTAAGAATTGTTTTAATAAAAAGCTGTCTTGAATTAAACACAGGGAAGTCCGAGAAAGCAGCGACGTGGGGTACCTGGGATCTTTTTTCAGGATGGTCTTCATGATTGTACGTTGGGTAACGGCCAGTGGCTCCAGGCATGTGGATGATACCCCTCCCCATGCTATTATGCCATACTGCAACACTGATTGCACGTAGGCATGATAAATCCTCCTACACAACCTGATGTCCAGTACATTACTGAGTTGAGACAGACCATAAAGCAACCTCCTAACCCTCTGTTTCAAATTCTGTACATGAGGGACCCAACTCAGATGATTGTCAAAAATAACCCCTAAGTATTTATATTGGTCGACTCTCTTGATTGACCCACATGCACATGCAGTAGATTCTATATCCCTACATTGGATGTATTTCTGATTGAAAATCAATTTATATTCCATATATTATGAAGTAAATTCACAATAATCATCTATGGAATAGCATATTTATGAAGTTATCTCACAACTACCATCGCAAACACAAGCACCCAAAAGACAGCACGAAACATCATTCATTCATTGAACACAATGATGTCAGATGCCCTGTCCTTGATGGAAGTTCCCCCATTGGGAGATGGAAAAGTCTACTTGTAGCCCTTTCAACAATTCCACTCATGCTTCCACATCTATTAAAGACAGCCTCTTCTCTCTCCTCTTCTAAAAGCTGTTTCCTCCTTTTTACTCGATTCCTAACCGACTCATTTTTCTTCTTCTTTTTCCCTTCATTCTCGTTTCCTATTAGTTTCTTTTGTTCTGTGTTCTTGTTGTTTGAAATGAATTTCCCTCTTTTCTCATCCTGAGGATAAATGGATACATTTATCATGAGTACGATTAATACATAGTATTTTGATTCTGTTCTTTTCACCTTCTCAACCGTCTTATTCTTCTTCTTCTCCTTCTACTTTTTCTTCTTCTCCTTCTTCTTCCTCTTCTCCTTCTTCATCATCTTCTTCTTCTTCATCTTCTTTTTCTTCATTTTCTTATTATTCCTCTTCTTCTTTTTCTTCTTCTTCCTCCTCATCTTCCTACTTCTCCTCCTCCTCCTCCTTCCTTCTCATACTCATCTATATTTCCTGTCACCTCATCACTCTCTCTTAATTTCCGTTTCTTTTCATCTTTGACTTCTTTAGCTCCTTATTTCCACTCCTACTGCTCACCCATTCCTGCCCACTTCATCCTTCGTCCTCCCCATTCTCTTTCCTTTTGTACCCCCCTTTTCTTCCCTCCTTGTCCTCCCCATTCCTTCATCCCTTTTCTTTATTCTGCAGCCTCTCAACATCCCTAATCGAAAAATCCGACAACTAGTGTACGTCTGCTAGTCAAAGACGGAGTTGAAAAGCACGCCATCTCTCCTCCTCTACACCCTTGCTAGTCTCTTCATAATCCGATTAAATCAACTGACGATTACAACTGGGTCACGACAGCACATCCCCTCTCCCTCCTGTCGCCCCCTATAGACCCTGGGGGGTACACTAGCAATGTCCCCCTCATCTACTCTAAGAATCAACCCAGACGCTAGAAAAAAGACGGTTTTTAAAATCCTCGTCAAAAAAAGTAGAAAAAAGTACTGGAGACAAGTTGTAATGATTAGATGTCTTTCAAAGGAAAATCATCGTCTAGAAGTAAAATTGAACGAAGGATTTTGTAATCGTTTAATTCTATTAGAATAGGTACTCAATGAATTGAGTGGTGTACTTCAAGTTATAGTTGTTCATGTTTATTTTCAAGAATATCAACTTCCAAAGAAAAACATGGAGTGTTTTGTGTTGATATTCTGCAGTCGAGAAACGTTATTACTTAATATAATATCTCCTTGATGAATTAAGTGTACTTTTAGAGGTAGGATTGGATGACAAATTATAGTTTAGTTCTTATTAGATGTTCATGTTTAAAAGAATATCAACTTCGAGTATTTGTGTTGATATTCTGCAGTCGAGAACGTTATTACTTGATATAATATCTCTTTAATGAATGAAGTGTACTTCTAGAGATAGGATTGGATGACAAGTTCTAGTTTTCTTATTGGATCTTCATATTTATTAAAAAAATTATCAACTTGAGTGTTTTGTGTTGTTATATTCTGCAGTTAAGAGACGTTATTATATTCGTACTAAATGAATGGAGTGTACTTCTAGGGATAGAATTAGATAACAAGTTATAGTTTAGTTTCTGATTAGATGTTCATGCTTATTCAAAAGAATATCAACTTGGTGTATTTTGTGTTAATATTCTGTAGTCTTCTAGAAACGCTATTACATCCGCACTAATTGAATTAAGTGTACTTCTAGGGATAGAATTGGATAACGAGTTATAGTTTAGTTTCTGATTAGATGTTCATGTTTATTCAAAAGAATATCAACTTGAGTATTTTGTGTTATTATTCTGTAGCCAAGAAACTCTATTATATTCACACTAATTGAATCAAGTCTACTTCTTCTACAGATAGGATTGGATGACAAATTCTACTCCTCTAATTAAATGATCATGTTCATCCAAAAGAAATATCAACTTGGTGTATTTTGTGCAAATATAATTCAGTCTAGAAACGTGATTACAATACTGTAGTTACAATTCTTAATTCGGAAAATTAAGTGGGATACTTCTCCTGAAGGATTGGATAAGCATCTATTATTAGATAACTTTTTAAAATCAAATCAGGGGATTTCTTGAAGTGATTCCTCGATGATAAAAGATTGTCTAGTTTGGAATAAATGTTATTTAGAACGGGTTTCAACTTGAAAAACCCCTTAACACCCTTGGTATGGAAAGTAGTATTCTAGTATTTTCTCACTCAGAGTAATTTATTCTGAATAAGTTTTTTAATCTTGAAATGTCATGAGAAGAATATATCGCCGTGTAGTTGAATGTAATGAATTTGAATGAAGTTGAGTAAAGTTGAATGATGAAGTTGTATAGTGGAATAATGAATTTGAATGAAGTTGAGGAAAGATGAATGATGAAGTTGAGTAAAGTTGAATGATGAATTTGTATAGTGAAATAATAAAGTTGAATGAAGAAGTTGTATAGTGAAATAATAAACTTTAATGAAGTTGTATAGTGAAATAATTAAGTTGAATACACGAATCTACAATAAATTACAGTACAACAGCTAATTATGCAACAAATTTCACATATTATGAAAACTTATTAATTACAATGAAGATTGAATGCAACATTAGAATATTGATAATATAGTATTGTAATGTAACTACATAAATCATTCTACATGATTGC
Organism: Nilaparvata lugens; assembly: GCF_014356525.2. Lineage (NCBI taxonomy): Eukaryota > Metazoa > Arthropoda > Insecta > Hemiptera > Delphacidae > Nilaparvata > Nilaparvata lugens. The sequence goes on along the minus strand of NC_052513.1, from coordinate 33,274,472 downwards.
CTCTAGTGCTTCTAGTCCTAATAGACTGGATAAGGAGTTTTCTTTATTTTTTCTCAAATTCATTCAAAAGAACATCAACGTAGTTGAAACTCCTAGTTTCTTGAATACTGCAAATGTTATCAATGTAGTTTGTAACCCATTAAATAGAGTGGTATATACTTATTGTAACAAAACTGAATGACTAGCTCTTATTATTAGATGTTCAGTACTTCCAAATTGAAATCCACGGATTCCTTCAAGTAATTCCTTCTTTCTCCATGTGATATCTGTCTATCAGAATAAATTACTCTGAGTGAGAAAATACTAGAATACTACTTTCCATACCAGGGGGTTCTTGAAGTTGAAATAACATTTGTTTAAATAACATTTGTTCCAAACTAGACAATCTTTTATCATCGAGGAATCATTTCTATTCATGTCTATCTATATTTTACTGGTCTGGATTATACCGAGCTTATAAAGAGCTGTATTAATTCTAAAATCATGTTAAAATATAGGTAAGGAATGTTTTGAACTCGTGGCTAGAGCACAAGATTTCTTTTTCTAGCCACGCCAATTATTTAACTACAAATTATATTCATTTTCATGTAAAACTGTTGTTAGATGGTGAATAAAATTTGATTTGATTTGATATTATATATTTTGCACCAAAGACTTAATTTGCTGTTTAATATACGATATATCATTTATTTCTCCTTTGTTGATATATTTATGTTTTGTGTGCTTGTTTTTCTGACGAACCAATTGCTACATGCTTTAATAAAGATCATTTATTCATTTAATTCCAAGTTGATGAAAGATGTTTGAAACTGGAAAGAGTTATTAGGATGGTTTTCTACTCAAAACTCCTAGTGTCTTTATTCTGTTACAAGAAAGTTGAATGTATTCAGACTACTAGTGGATACGAATTTTTGAAATGTCATATTCCTTTATTATGTGAAAATTAAATGAATCAAAGTACCCCCTGTTTTTGCAAAAAAAACTTTATTTCATTTCTCACGACATGTTCTGACATATTAATGCCATTTTCAAGTGAGTGTCTTTCCAAGTGAATGTCTATGTCTATAAACTCTTCCACAGTATCAAATTTATGTTTATTGATACTGTATTACAGCATAAAATTTAAAATTGTTTTTCTCTAGTTGGCGTGCGAAATTGAGATTTATAGATAGCATTGAGATTTTTAATTTGAAGCTAATTAATTAGGAGCTACTGAGGCGTGAAGACACCAGAAACAAAATGGCGACACTAATCAATTAGTTTGAGCGCGGAATTAATTTGCAGTCAACCACTGCTGTGCTACATAAGTATCCGGGTGAGAAGGTGAGTGAGAAACAGAAGTAGAAGAAGAAGAAAAAGAAGATTGAGATGAATTATGAAGAAGGAGAAGAAGAAGAATTTGAGATGAAGAAAAAGAAGAAGAAGAACAGATTGAGATTAAGAATTCAAAGAAGAAAATGATGGAGATGAAGAGGAAGAAGATGAAAGAAACGAAGAAGGAGATGAAAGAAAAGAAGAAGGAGAAGATGCAGTCAAAGAACAAGTAGATGAATAGAAAAGCAAATTGAGGAAAGAAGAATGAGGTATGACGACGATAAAATAGAAGAAGAGACGAGGAATGAAAAGAGAAGAAAATAGATGAATTAGGTGAGAAAGAAGAAGACGAAGGTTCCCAACAGTTTCAATCTACAACTTTACAAAGACTATTGTTGTAGGTTGGCCTTTCGTTCTATTCTCAATTACTTGACGTTGATGAGTGAATTTCGTGATTAAACAATAACTTGCTACCCTGCACCCCTGTTGCCTCGTTCAATTAGAATTCCACTAATGTATTTATCACCAGGATTGTTGAAGGGGAGGATAGGTTTGTCTGCAACAATATTTCATTCACCTGCATAACAATGTAGAGAAGGATAAGTTGAAGAAGATTGTTCCAGATTCGTAGGAGGAAAAGTTGAATGCATTGTAGAAGGATGAGGAAATCAAGGAATAAACCTTCAAAACTAACAATACTTTGTAGAAGGTTTAAAAGGATGAGGAAAATCAAGGACTATACCTTCAACACAATACTACCCCTTGGGGAGAATAAGCTAAAGAAGAATGTGTTGAACGAGGAGAAGTGAAACATGAAGGAATAAAGAATAATGAGGAATTCCTGTTCCCTTCATACCTTCAGCTACATCCTTACCTCAAAGTGGAGTAGAATCTTTTTTCTTCATATTTTCAACTACTTCTTACCTCAAAATGGAGTTGATTCTCGGAGTTACTCCCTACTAAAAAGATAGATGATAGAGAAGAGGCGGATAAGGAGGAAGGAGAACGAGATGAGAGAGGAAATTGCTAGTTGGGAGAAAAAGATAAATTGAAGAAGAAGGATATAACATCTAGAAGAAAGAGTGAATGAGATGGAAATAGAAGGAGGTAAGAAAGAAAATACTAGAAGGGGGGATTATAAACTATCATAGACTTGTCTTTTTTCTTTAAGGCTACTTTCAGTCATTGAAATGGAAAAAAATGTATTTATTTATATCATAGACTTTTTCAAAAAGTATAAAATTGAATCTAACAAACAACACGTTTTTATAACTAAAACTGACACGAATCACAAAAAACTTCTAAAAGGTATATAACCCCTAGCAAGGAATGATGAAGAAGTGGTATATAAAATCAATATGAGAGGGAATGAGGTGGAAATAGGAGATGGGAAATAAGAAGGTGTTGGTGAGAAAGAGGGAAATTAAAGAAGAAGGTATATGAAATCAAGATGAGAGGGAATCAGGTGGAAATAGATGAGAAATAAGTTGGTGGGGAGAGAGAGAGAGAGAGAGAGAGAGAGAGAGAGAGAGAGAGAGAGAGAGAGAGAGAGAGAGAGAGAGAGAGAGAGAGAGAGAGGGTGAGAGAGAGAGAGAGGAGAGAGAGAGAGAGAGAGAGAGTGTGAGAGAGAGAGAGAGAGAGAGAGAGAGAGAGAGAGAGAGAGAGAGAGAGAGAGAGAAGTTGAAGGAGAAGGAAATATTGTATAGAAGAAATGGAGCATAGAGAGAATGAGGAATGAATGAATGAAGGAATGAGAGAGAATGAGAATGAATTATGAGCTCACCATTTGAACCAAGTATTTTGAAATTTATGACTGCGTTCATTTCTTTGAATTATTCACACTGGAAATTAGTATTGTACTGTATTTTATGTATGCAGAATATCATTGTGAGTTCTCCAACGTTTCAGGGCTATATTTACATCATGAGCTGTGAATAATAGCATAATGTGAATAAGTGAAATAACAATTAGGTGGAATGTTAGTAATTTGCAACCTAGAGCTGAATTTTAATTGACAATTTCCGGTTTATCTAAAAGTATATTGAAAGTGTACAGATGGAAATAAATTAGAAATTGTATTTGTTCAAATGCTAGTTGATGAATAATTATTGTTATTAAACAAAAATCCCACAGTATTTAATTAGGATTCTTGTTTAATAATAATTATATTGAAAGTTACTTTGATATGATCGTGTTTATATTGGTTTGAATTTCACATTTACCAGCTAGCTCTCAATAATCTCTTCTTCAATTTTAACTAACTAGATTTAGTTCATGCCAATTAATTATTATTATTCATGTTATGAACGTTATAAAGGTACAAAATTACATTCTGTTATCAAGTTTGTTGTCAATCGAAATCAAATATTAACAGAAATATGTGTTTTTCAAAGCTGAAAGTGTATGCTCAATTAGACATAGGAATGAGACATATTGATAAGAACGTTAAACAAAATTATTGACATTCAATAGCCTTCCTTGTCTGAGAAGCCCGTTGTTTACCCTCTAATTTTGTAGTGACTTCAGTTCAATTTATCATATAAATTATACAAAAATTAATTCTCCAATACAGACATAAAATAAATAATAGAATATTAGCTGTGATATCAAAAAATATAAAAATGGAAATCGAATTTATTTATTAAGTCATGTACAATATTATTATCACACTTATGTGAGAAGGCACAACAGGCTTATGCCAAAACTGTCCCAACTCAAATTTTTACTACACTCCAAAATAAATTGTAGGTTAAGCTACTATCACTTATTAAAATAATAATTTACACTTCAAAAAACTAACAAATCTTCAATCAAAAATAGATGTCATGAGTAACTAAATCTCAGAGAATTAAGACTGAAAAAATGTTCGACAAACATGTTTGTTGAAAAAGTTTTGGCAAATTTTATTATGTTTGACAAAGAATGTTTGCCCGTGGCCAATGTGGACGCGTCAACAAACAAAATATTTGTAAGTGGGAAGAACAGGTTTTATGTTTTACAGCTGTCAACTCTGATAATGTTTGGAAAAGCAGTGATTTTCTGTTTGACAAACAATGATTGCCAAAACTTTTTAAAATGTTTGTCCCTGAGATCTTCAACAAACATGTTTGCCGAACATGGACACTGCTTTAGAAACAATTATCCTTAATATTTAAATTTCGAATAAAACTGGAAAATTTTGAACCAAAAACTTCATTCCTTACTTATGATTTCCATTACAACTGCGAACCTACCCAATAGACAAGGAAAAATAAAACGAAAAAATATTGAGAATAAGTTAAGATATAAATTAAGAATATTAAAAAATGCCCAGAAGTTTTTTATGTAATCTACCATTCATTTGGGAATAAAAATGATGTCCTAACTGGAAACCTGAGTAGGATATTAACACGAAAAAAGCAACCATTGAGTGGTGATACTATAGTTGTATATCATGTCTTCTTATCCCTACGGAGATGTAACGTATCAGTTTATCCTGTTATTTATTGCCAATTACTGTCCAAATTCAATTCGAACACTTGTCGTGCATTTATTTATGGTTGCAAAGTATCCAAACAGGAATTTATCACTATTAATTGACTGTCAGCCTGTTTCAAATTAACACTTGTATTTTGAATACTTGTATTTTGTATTTTTCTCTAGAATATTCGTTATCTATGATTAAACGGATGATTAGAATGAAGGAATTTTAATCAAATTAATTACGTATTTCTAGATAATGTTCAGAATTATAGTTTTGTGATTCAGTAATAATTCGGAGAAAGTACAGTTCAGGGCTATTACTGTTATTCCCTTCCCAATATTGTTTTCGAATTGTGTGCCATGTTGAATAATGAACGAATGTCTCCTGTCTTCTTCTTCTTCTTCTTCTTCTTCTTCTTCATACAATCGAGGATTAGGCAATAGCCTGTTCTGACTCACATTCAGCTGCTATTTACGATGTGTTATGTGTCATAATGTGTTTTATTCAAATATCCTATTCTAAGGTCAATATGAAATTAATATTATTGCCATATTTTGCGTGGTCTGCCAACCTCTCTCTTGCCTACTGGCTGAAAATTTTAAAAGGAAACCTCTCAGCAGGCATTCTTTTGACATGCTCCTTCCATTTATGCCGATACTGCTCCACTCTCTCATTCAGACTGAAGATATTTAACTCATTTCTAATATCCTCATTTCATTTCATTTATTGTATACAGTTATTGTATACAGTTACAGTATACATTTATTGTATACTGTACAGTTCAGGGCTATTACTGTTATTCCCTTCCCAATATTGTTTTCGAATTGTGTGCCATGTTGAATAATGAACGAATGTCTCCTGTCTTCTTCTTCTTCTTCTTCTTCTTCTTCTTCTTCTTCATACAATCGAGGATTAGGCAATAGCCTGTTCTGACTCACATTCAGCTGCTATTTACGATGTGTTATGTGTCATAATGTGTTTTATTCAAATATCCTATTCTAAGGTCAATATGAAATTAATATTATTGCCATATTTTGCGTGGTCTGCCAACCTCTCTCTTGCCTACTGGCTGAAAATTTTAAAAGGAAACCTCTCAGCAGGCATTCTTTTGACATGCTCCTTCCATTTATGCCGATACTGCTCCACTCTCTCATTCAGACTGAAGATATTTAACTCATTTCTAATATCCTCATTTCATTTCATTTATTGTATAAAATACTATAATCATAATACAATTATGACATTGGAGGAAAAACTATTCATTTCATTCTTGATAATGATCTCTTCTATCACACCCCTTGGTTCTGCGAAGAAATCTCATCTCGGCTGCCTGCACTCTACTCTCAAGTGGTTTTGTTGTCACCCACGATTCACTGCCGTAGAGGAGGATTGGAGCTGCCATTACTCTATAAAATTCCATAATTGTGTCTTTCCTAGCTTTTTTTGTCTCGTGTCTCCAAAATTAATTTGTATTTGATCATGTTTGATCAGGTTTTCTACATCTGATAAATCTCTGATTGATCAGTGATTCTAATTGTTTTCTTTAATATTTCTGTTTCAGCTAAAAAGCAGAATGGAGCTGCGCTGAGAACGAACAGCCTTGGCTCGGGAACGCGGACGCCGCCTCTCGAACGCAAGAGTAAGTTTTCGGCGCTCGGTCGTCTGTTCAAGCCCTGGAAATGGAAACGGAAAAAAAAGTCGGAGAAGTTCGAGGCTGCTTCAAGATGTAAGTAACTTGGCTTCTCCATTGAAAAATATATAGTAATTATTATTATTGAACCAAAATCCCAATTATTATTATTATATGGATTTTGTCACCTATAAATTCGGATGAAAAATAGCACAAGGACTACCTTATTATTTTATCTTTCAATGTTATTACATTAGTGTCATTTGCATTGTAAATAAATGAATGAATGAATTAAACTTTATTACGTTACATTACAATGTTTGTTTTCAATCTAAACAAACTACCAAGAAATTGAACTGAACAGTCCGAAAAAAGAATAACATCGTTTTAACAAAGAATTCGTTTTATCAAAAGAATTTAGGAATCATGAGATATAGGATCAATGTTGGTCAATCTTTGAAATTCGTCCAACGATTTCGTTTACGGGTCCTTACGTTTCAAACGTCCTTACGTTTCCAGGTATATTATAGACATGGGATCTATTCATCCTCTACAGTCTACAGTTTATTGTAAAGCAAACTCTGATCATTTTATATTATTGTAGAGTCTGAAGGCTTTTCATCCTCCTCCGTATTACAAGGGATTCAATAGATATCTATGGAACAGATCAAAAACTGTAATTATTAGTTTCACAATCGTCCTGAACCTTGAATGAAGTTTTATTTCAAAGTACAGTGCAGTATTATATACAGAATACGGATAATCTCTATTTCCTGATTCGCGGATCTCATAGTTCAACCAGTTTTCTATGCATGCGATCTCAAAGCATTCATGATTTTTCCTATCACAAAATATATTCAATTCTCATCTCCAGATTTAAATATTATTCGAATATCCATATTTTTGAACACCTACTTTTGAATCATTATCACTATAATGACGACTTTGAACATCAATCTTTGTTTCATGAGACTGAATTATTATTTAATTTTCGTTTAAGGTTGGAAAAGTAGCAACTGAAATTTTAAAGTGTGTTCAAGTGGTATAATAAGCGAGTTATGGGTTGTTAATGTGCTAACTCCGTTTTCTTCCCAGATCATGAACGGTTTCGACTATATTAAAACAGATCTTCTCTTAAAAATTAAAAAAATGTATCTTTTCGAACTAAACAATTTTTATTCCTCATATCGTTAATAAATAAAAAAGTAACATTCTTTGTGAATTCGATAACTTGTTTATTTTGGCATTAATCACGGAAAAACGCTTATTAGAACAAAGCCAATGATAACTGAATGTATTAAAAAAAATCCAATGGAAAATACGAAACCGTTTATGATCTGGAAAGAAAACGGAGTTAGCACTTTAACGACCCATAACTCGCTTATTAGACCACTTAAAAATTTCAGTTGCCACTTTTTCTCACTCTTATAATGATCTTAACAATTATATCGAAAAGATTATCCAATTAAAATAAAAATAAAAAGGTTTACCGAACAACAGCCTTGATGAACAAACGTTATCATACAAAGTTCTTGTATGAAAGTTATTGAACACTAGTGCCATTTAAAAACATAATTATTCATATTCCAAGAGACTGAATTATTATTCCATTTTTGTATAATGAACAATTGTTATCATCATAAAAAACATAAAAATATAAAATTATCAAGTTATTGAATACTAGTGTTATTTGTAAATATGATTTTTTTCAAATTTTTGTCAAATTTTTTCAAATTTTTTTTTCAAATTTTTGTTTGCAGCTCTGGAGAGGAAAATCTCGGTGCGGGCGCCGAGGGATGAACTCGTCCAGAAGGGCATCCTGATCTTGGAGAGCCCCACAAACCCCTACCCCCACCCCCACCCCTATCCTCACTCACAACCACCCAACACCCTCCAGCAGATGCCGCCAACCTCACTACAAGGTTAGTGCTACTCATTAATTACCTCAACATTTATTTCATTCATAATTTATTCAATGTTTGATATATCTATATTTTTATAAATACTGTATTGCAACCTAGTGAAGTAGAAGGTATTTATTTTAATATCCCTCAAATAGATAATAGGTAGAGGTATTAAAATAAAATATATGTATACTGTTTTTTCATTATTGAAATTGCAGCCTTGTAAAGTAGAATGTATTTATTTTAATATCCCTCAAATAGCTAATAGGTAGAGGGATTAAAATATATAATATCAATTTGTAAACTGATTTTTTATTTATAGAAATTGTATTTTGAAATAAATTGAAATTAAAAAAAATACAATCACAAATCATAAATATATTCTATAAAATTCATCTCTAGAAATGTTATTAAAAGGATCACCAGTATCAGAGACGAATAATGCAATGGTATCTTTAACTTATATGATATAGATTATATGATTATAGACTTATATGATTATAAGTTATATCAACGATATCTTTTCACTGAGCTAGTACCCTTCATTTTCTATAATTCTAGTGAGAAAGAAACCAACCGTTCATAATCTAACTAATAGAAACAACAAAACACATTTAAATGTTGCTATCGCTCCTCTCCCTTTGTTAATTTCGTGTTAGGATGTATTATCTCTATGTCAATTACTATTGGCTGTCGCCATGACGACAAAATTTTTGCTCTGTCATTGGCTAGTCGTGATTGGTCAAAATTCACTCCCACTCAACTCCAATTGGCTGTAGCCTTGACAACAAAATTATCTCTATGTCAAATACTATTGGCTGTCGTCATGATGACGAAATTGTTGCTCTGTCATTGGCTAGTCGTGATTGGTCAAAATTAACTCCTACTTAACTCCCATTGGCTGTCGCCTACAAAATGGCTGCTCGATCATTGGTTATCTTGTGATTGTTCAAATTCTCTATCAGTCAACTTTCATAGGTGACGACATTTATTTATTTATTTATTAGGTTAGCAAAAACTAATACAACGATCGGAAAAGAAAAAAAACAGGCTATTGCCAAAAACTTTTTCAATTTCCTAATTTAGTTTTAAATTGTCCAAATATTATACAAAGGTTATGTCCATAACTACAAATTGGCTACTCTCTTCTTTCATACAACTTCTATTCGCTGTCGTAATAATGACGAAATTGCTTCTCCTCATTGGTTAGTTCGTGGTTGATCAATTATTCTCTTTCCCAACTCCTAAGTTCCGGAAGGAATGTTTCGCCCTTCATTACAGGTTTTATACTCATGTAACATGATGTAGGCTATACCTCTTTAGATTTTGAAAAATTTAATGATGATTCATTAATACTATAAAAACCTCTGATGATTCTGAAAATCATAAACAAATCAACAACTCCAAAATATTTCATTCTAGATTACAAAAATTTAATCTTTTTAAAAACCAAATCCGTTTGTAAAAATATGTAAAGCCAGTATGTAAAAGCTATAAGCAAAGCCAGTGAAGCCGTTTTCAAAACTAATCAAAGTTCTTCAATGGCTCTGTTCCTTGTTTTGCAAAACAAATCAAAGTTTATGAATGGCGCCCCACTTGTGAATAGTACAATATAGGTATAGGTGAATACTAGTTGGAGTATAGTAGGTATGCATCTATAGATATAGTGAGGTTCGAATAGGGTTTTGAAGGGTGGAACTGGGTCAGACAAATTCAACAAATACCGAGGGAGCCAATAGAAAATCGAACCACCATTCAATAGTGGAAACTAGACCACTAACTTGCCAATAGATGCGAGTTTGTTTGTAAGTTGTAGTACCACTTCATTTCAGATTTCAGACTTCACCAATAGATTTTGTCCTAGTTTTCCCTAATTGCCTGTTAAGAAGTGCAGGTTAACCTTCGAATGTGAACGAAAAATGTTCGAATCTAAATCAAGATCAAAATTGTTTCAATCTTTTAAAAGAATACAGATTTCAAGTTTTCTAATTTAAATGAAGAAGTGTTTCAGTTTCAATCTGGGATGGTTGGAGCGAACTAGATTAAGATTTTCTAATCCTTGAACGGTCGGGGTTACCAAGTTGTGTTGGAAGTGTTTGTAAAACACCAAGAGTTTGTATAAATGTGTGGTTACCAGTGGTAAAAATGAAGGTTGTCTGAAACCCCTACTTTGTTGAGTTTTGCAATTGAACTTGTTCTAGTTCTCTGAAGTGTGGATAGAAAGATCTTTTATCAACCTAATCTCTAAGAGGGCTGGCGCTCTATATTGTGATGCATGTTGAATGATCATGAGATGAAGCAACATAAAATAGTTTTAAAAAGTAGTAGCTGAGAGGTTGCTGAAACGTATATCAAAACTTTGTGCAAGTGACATTCTTATGGTGGATGGAATTAAATTATAATTTATAATTCCAGTTATCCGATTATTATTCGAGCTCCTATATTAGACTTTCAAATTGGATAAATTCAGAAGGTAACTCAATTTCTGTAGAAAAGTTTTTCGTATTACTAGAAAGATGAATTCTTATGATAATATAACTTCTATCAGTAAATTAATCCAAAGTTTTATTATTAATTTGTAGGTTGTTGGCGCTGACATAATCATAAGAATGCATATCATTACATTCGATATTCTCCGGATAGAATGCCAATGAACTTGTTGTATGAGAGCTGAATTTCTTTTCTTGTGTGCCCTCTTCATTATTAGAAAAAACACATCTCCAGGTTTTTTTCTTTTTACCCTGCTAGTGGAAGGCTCCCACACAAACAACTAACTTGCAACAAACACACGTACACACTTCAAGATCTCAGACCAGAAATAAATTGCATCACGTTCGCTCATTAGTTTGCGAAAAAAACAGCTGTTTTAATCTCGTTCGTACACCTCATTGAACTTAGTAAAAGAAGTTGAAAAGGAGGAAAAAAATATGCAACAGACGAAACATGTGAAACCCGCATCTACTGTGTGAATCCAATTTGAATTCTTGGAATGGTTTGTTGTATTCTGGTAGATGAGTCATGCTATATAAAAAGCGTCGTATTGTGGGTGTCTTCATGTGATTCAAGTTTATGACTCAAGTCTGACTCTGTAGCTGTTTTGATAGAAATTGAAATTGAAATTGTTTAGAATGAAATTGTTGACGTGGGTGGATATTATCAGAGACTAATAATCTACGTATCTTTACTCTATGATATTATACAGATATTTCTAGGCTTGTATTCTTTCTTCATCTCCTCTTGAACCTTCTCCCTTCATTAAAAACATCTTAGTTCATTCCAATAATTTGAAATAATTTTTTCTATTTCCTTCCTCTGAATTGCTCATCTCAATTTACTCCAGTATTTCTTAGTAATATTACTTGGATGACTAATAATGATGATCTAGGTACGGTAGTTATGTGCTTGGCCTGAAATCTCATTGGGAGATGTTATTTTCAAGTAGAATTGCTTTTATGTAGGCGTCTTGTTCTTAGAATTGTATTTTTAAGTCGTCATTAGAGCCAATGTTGTGTGTTGTGTGGTCTCAAGTATTATGAGAATAATTATTATTAAACGAAAATCCCAATTGAATGCTGTAAATCACCCCGAAGACTTCTGCTACTACAAATATTGACAAAAGGGTAAACAGATGGAAATTCGATGAGCGCTACTTTAAAAAAATTATTTTTCAGTTCCCGGGCTGAGAAATAATTTTTGTGTTGTAGCGATCATCGAATTTCCATCTAGCTGTTTACCCTGTTGTCAATATTTGCAGTAGCAGAAGTCTTCGGGTTGATTTACAGCATTTAATTGGGATTTTCGTTTAATAATAATTATTCATTAATTAGCATTTGAACAAATGCAACTTCCAATTTATTTCCATCTGTATAAGAATAAGTTAAAGGGGTCAATCAAAGCCATTTGATGTCCAAATGAGAAAGATGATTAAAATGATATATTATATTTATATCCCTTTTATAATAAATATGATTTATTATATTTATAATTCTATTATATTTTTTCTATTATATTTGAAATTTATATTCTACATTTTAAACAGTTGCCATTTCATAAATACATCCAAAATGTTTTAGCTTTCTAGATACAATACTTGTCAGTGATTTTATCACCCATTATACTATAGTCTTTTATCCTTGATTCAGGTTGGAGCATTAAGAATTTTAATTTTCTACTTGTCAGGTTCTCATATCTCATAGTTCATCTTTTATGTTTTTGAAAGTATAAAAAGGTTGTATTCAATGATGAATATATCATAGTGTAATATCGGGGGATCGAGCTTTGCTCGGGAATGTAAAAACATAGAAAATTTGTAAGGAAAGATTGAATTTATAGTTTATATTTATTCATTTTCTCAGTCGTAAAATTATTTTTACAGTTATATGAGGAGGCACAACAGGCTTATGCCCAAAACTGTCCCTTTTCAAATTTTTACTATAGCTAAATCAAAATCTATGTTAAGCTTCTATCACTTATCAAAATAACAATTTATTCACACTTCAAAAAACAAATACATCATCAATTACAAATAGATATACTATGAATTCGATTTAGAATTATATACTTTGTTTGCTACAATATTTGTTAATATACTATGTTATATTCTACACTAACAGCATCCAATTACTATTTTGGACTTTCTGAAGTAACATGTTTTCTAAAAAAAAAAATAAATAAACGATAATAAGTTTTTCTTGCTGAATTTTTCTTCTCGTGAGATCAGTTGGATGATCCGACACACATGCACTCACTCGTTCACTCTCTTCCATTACGGTATCGATAGACGACAAAATTTCCAGCTGTTTTTCCAAGGACGTATTTATCCTTTTAATGTCCTTCAGCGAGTTATCCAAGGGTTGAGACCTAGTGCAATAGAATCTTCATATCATAAACCTACTTTGTTCCAAATTTCGTGAAAATCGTTACAGCCGTTTTCGAGATCCGTTGAACATAAATAACCATATAGCCAGATAACCAGATATAAAAATATAAACAGATATACAGAAATTGCTCGCTTAATATAATAGGATACTGGTCTTGAGTTAACTATCCAATCTGTCAAATAGGAAGGAATACGTGTATCTCTCTCTCAACAGCCAGAAATCCTCAAAAATGTATAGATTTACTTCTACACCACCAAGCGTCAAAGCTCTAGCAAACACTTGACATCACGTTGCGTAAACACTGTTCTCTGTTTCTCAGCTGTTGGATGTTGGATCAAGGTCTGACGGTGGGTTTTTGGTTCTGTTTCTGGCAAAATGTTATTTATTGCATTTTCACCGTTTCTTCAGCGTCTGGAATTAGGTTTTTGTTGGGATTTTAGGTAGAAGATGTTTTGTGGAGCAATTTTGTGATATATTGCTGCCTATTGAAGAAAAAAATATTGAGTCATTTTAACTCATGTATCTGATTTAAATGATATGATTTTGTGATACATTGCTGTGATACATTGAAGAAAAAAATATTGAGTCATTTTAACTCATGTATCTGATTTAAATGATATGCCGGCGAGGGATAAAATATTGAGTTTTTTCAACTCGGGTACCTTGGTTTAATAATATGCCTACGAAGAATGAAATATTGAGTCCTTTTAACTCAGGTACCTGGTTCAAATAATGTACCTACGACGGATAAAATATTGAGCACTTCTAACTCAGCTACCTTGTTTTAATTATTCACTTATGAAAAGAAAAATACTTCATCCAACTATACTCTGTCCAAATAGGCATGAGCTCTGAAGGATTAGGCCGACCCTCCTACTACTCACATACACACGCGCAGACTCCTTTTGTGTGTATGAGTAGAGTACGGTCTGTCTGCCTGTATACTAAGTAGTATACATAGTATATCAATGGCGCAGGTAGGCCAGGCGTGTGTGCCTGCGCGTGGGGGAGCGAGGGTCGGCTTAATCTTTCATCGCTCATGGCAGTCTGGACAGAGTATAATGCACCTTGTTCTAAAAATGTATTAAAAAATAATTATAATATGTAATACAATATTGCTTCATCAAGCAATTATTACATCATTTACTTAAAATTGTTAATAAGATACTATGAACTTAATCTAATCCTAAGTTCAGATGCTAAATGAGTTTTTTTATTGAGAAGTGAATACATGATAATTTGCATATCCCTAGATACTCATTTCTGAATATCATCAATCTCAGAGATCTTCTTCTTAGGGCTACTTCGTCCGTTATCGAACGTTGGCGATTATTCTGGCTATAATTAATTTGTTGCGCTCTGACAATCTCAATGATAAAATAATAATCACTCTATGAACGTATAGTTCACGGCTATATCCCTCTCAAGGGATACTATGAGTTAACTGCCTGAAAACATGCATAATGTAAATTTTTCATTTTTGTGATTTTTACATAACCTGATTTGGACTATTTTCATCAAAATTAGGGAGAGGAACATTTTTGGGTTTATCCTGTTGATTCTATCTCAATCATTTTTTTTTGCCATGGCAAAATTATTGTAACGTGCTATAAATTTTCGGCTCTAAATTTTTTGTCTAAATTTAATATTTTCTAAATTTGGCTTAGTGGTTTTGTGTTTTGTTTCGGTTTTGTATATGTTTGAACTTTCTAACATCAAAATGAACTTTATTCCGAAGTGAAAAGTGTAAATTTAAAGTATTGTGCTCACTATAACAGTGTCCGGTTTCACATTAGGGAACTTTGGAGTATATACGGCGAGGTGGAACTACCCTTGGGTCTCCCCACCATTCAAAGCCATACGCTAATAATAATAATCTCTCAATCATTAATTTAATATGTGATTTTGGAATGAATGAAATAAATAATCTCTTGTTTCTTCTTTTTTGAGCGGAAATTGGACTCGATTATTGAAACTGGAATGTAACTCATTATTTTGAAATGTTACTGTTTTGCTTTTCATAGTATCGTCATGGAGAAAATGTTCTATAGATATAAAGCTTCACGGGAGAGAACTACGTGGACTATAGGCTTGAGATAACAGTAAAAGTTGCGACATAAACGCCCTATACCATGGGATATCTACTACTTATGTTATTGTTTCTCTATGATACTATAGATAAGTTATCCTACGGTAACACGTAATACACTCATCTCAACGATTATTCTTATCATTATCTTCATAATGAACTCTGGATAATTTTGGAGTTACTACAATCTTATCACCGTAAACTTAGCACTCAACCTGTAAGGTATCCTCTAGCCAGAATAGAGCAATGTGATACTAAACCCCCGGGGTATTAGCTGGCACAAGAGCTCATTAGGCTCTTCATTAGCCTGCCTGACTTGTACTCAAGCGAACTCATGTAACACGAGTAAACCTCGAAATACAAGCTGAGTAAAATGAGTGCAGCATTCTTTTTGTTGATGCCCGGCTGAGTGAGTAATCCCTCAAAGCAGTGCTTGTCATATGGAAGGTAACTGCACAAATACTCACTACCCTTGAGGAAGCAGTATAAGGGTTGTACAATGCAGTTTGGGTTTAGAACTGGGTAAAAAAGTATTTTGTTTCAACGTGATGGTGATATCTTGACAGTTTTCATATTACTTGATCAATTGAGAATTTTTTATCGTGAGATTGAATTTCAGGCAGGTTTTCATCTTTGGCATGTGCCCCATAAGAGGAGCCTCCAATGAAATGTATTCTTATTATTTTTTTCACATGCATTTATAATTGTATTGTTAATCTTTTTTGGAGAATAAAGAATTTCAATTTCAATTTCCCTAATCGAACTAGTAGCTCTGTGAACAGTAGACCTCGCGCTCAATAAGTTACATTGATCTGTTGTTATGTTTTCTCAAAAATTAATAAATAATTTATCAATTTAAAATGTCTAGAAAAAATCCTAACTAAACATAGAGCTTTCTGTCCTATCGTACCGTGACGTGTCGTCCCGGAATGTGAGTGTGAGCGCTGTTATCAGGTCTGGCTGCAACTGTCTACAACGTTGATGGAAAGATACATTTTCAAGATGGATGTTTTTGAACGGGTAGTATTATAGTCAACTAACGTTGATGGAAAGATACATTTTCAAGATGTTTGATGTTTTTAAACGGGTAGTATTATAGTCTACTAGACAGCTGATTTATGATAAATTATTCTATAGTCTGATTTTTACTGTAATATTGGCGTATGAAGGAGGCTCCTATTTCCTTTTATATTATCCTTGAAATGCAAAATTTCCAAAAACCTTGTATATACGTCGACGCAAACATTAACTTTTTTTTAAATGACATCAGGAGTCTATTGTATTTTTAAAGATAGACGACACGTTTCACTACCTAATACTTTCATCATTAATTCTATTGAACTTCTATTTAATTATTAAATGATACACAGAACACAATTCATTGAAATGATTGGGGAAGGACCAACAGGCACAGCCCAAAACTGTTCCTTCCCCGAATTTTGATTCATACGCTATGGTCCAAAATTTACCGATCTTCAATGTTATAGCCTCTATAATTAAATAATATTTAATATTGATCAAGTTTGAAAACGGTTTCATGGAATTGTGAATTATGAATTTGAGAATATTTTGTATTTTGAATTACGAGTGAATAAAATTGATTTGAAATTGTCAACTTTCTCGTTGTCAATTCCAACATACATTAAAAGTTGATGAAATCATAAATGAAAATGAGTGTATTAAGAACAGACTACAGTAGAGACTATAGTACAGTCCACAGTCCAAAATCTATATATCCATAATATACCCTTGTATAATGATAGTTTGATTCTGATCATGAACTGATATTGAAAATTGTAGGAATTGACCTGGTAAAAATATCATCCTAAAAACAAATAATGTGTGCCACAGTACATTGTTTTTTCCATCAATATTTAGGTAGGGATATTGAATTGTATCAGCCACTTCACCGTATCAAGCAGCAGTGTAGAAAGTTAGCTATTCAATGGACAAAAAATTACAGTGCCATTGTTCAAAAAAAAGATCGACATGAAAATTTCAAAACGGTCTATTGTGTCCATCTCTTGGCCTGGCTTGTAATTACCGAGAACACGCCGCATTGAATTATTTATTTACCTCATCCGTTACCCCTTTACACTCTCTTTCTCTTCTGTTTTTCCTCCCCCACCGTTCTTCAGCACCTATTGTGCTCATGCGTTATGAATGACTGCTAACAACACAATCTGTGGACAGAATTCAAAGTCGAGCTTCCCGCTAAAAGTTCGACTTTGTGTGCTGCGCTCTATCTAGCGGTAGAAATTGGAAACTCTGCTCGTAGTTTGGTTTCCTTCCGCTAGAAAGCGCTAGCTGTGCGATCCTATTTGAATTTGAATAGCAGGTGAAACGCTAGAACTCGCTGTATCCTTTCTGAGATTATCCTGGCTTCTACTTTGGTTTAGAGTCCTTTTGTATCGATCTCTGCATACGATATCATCTGACAATTTCGTTTTATCTCTCTAGTTTTTATGTCCTCAGCTTTATGACCGAATTAATCCCTGTTTAGTGTGCTATTTTCGGCCATGAATTCTGCAAATGCTGATTAAAGAGGTTTAGTGGTGTAAGTGTAAAATGAGAAGGAGTTGTCACCACTGTAGGCTTTGCATTGTTCAATATTTCCATCAAAGCTTTGATAATGTTTGTGAATGTGATTTTTTCTGATTAAACTATGAATGAATCAAACACTGGTTTCAGAGAATTTGTAGAAATTCAACCCATCAGGCACTTATGTCTTCACAATATATTATAAAATATATTGTCTAATTGTTTTTGGACATTCACACATAACTAGAGTTTTTCAGGCTATGATTGAATATCATTAAAAAGAAAAATACACTGTTTGTGTTCAAAATTATGAAGGATTGGCATTATAAATTAATAAATATTGGAAGATGAAGCTGAAAAGTTGAAACTGTTTAAATGAGATGGCATTCATTTCATCAAGATTTCAGATGACCAAGAATCAGCCTGGTTTGGCATCTTCAATGCGTCAAGTGGTTTTTTAGGTTAATGAAGCTGATTCAGAGGACAATATAGTGTGATAGTCGAGAGTTGGTGGATGAACCTTATAGGAACAATAGTACAGTTAGCTCGGACCCATCCCGTTTCTTCAACCCGTTTATTTTGCTTTTAGAAAGTCCATTGAATTCAGTACCCTATATTCAAACTATCAAATAATTAACTGTAAATTATACTTGCCGTAGGGTAGAGCAAAACCTCTACCCTTAACCAATCCTCAACCAAACCTTTCACATACTCCTCCCTAACCTATTCTCCCTAATCCCTAACTTGTGTGCAGTGGTGTAACTGACTGTGTATCAGCCTGCAAAGAACTTGATGTCGTGAAAACTTGACCCACTGAATAGAATGTCTCAACTTCAAATTTTTCCCAGTATCTCTAGGGCTGGTTGAAATTGGTACTTGACGAAATGAAAACATGACGAATTGATTTACTCCTTTTCAATGGATACTCACTCATATTGGATTAAATTTCTTTATCTATTCATTTATTAGGTTAGCACAAACAATACAATGATCGGAAAAGAAAAAAACAGGCTATTGCCCAAAACTTCTTTAATTTCCCAATTTAGTTTCAAATTGTCCAAATACTATACGTAGGTTATGTCCATTTCAATTTCAACACCAAATCATCAATCAGAAAATATAAATTAGAATAAAACAAACAATTTTAGATTTGGATAGATTGTTAATAAAACTTTTTTAAAAACATGAAACAAACTTTAAATTCAGGAAATAAAGAATAAAACCACTTAGATTTTGAGCTCGAAAATATCATGTTTACCATAGTTACATAACAGCTTGAGAATATTCAAATTTTTAAATTTAGCTATGAGAATATTCTCAAGTGACAGCAACACAATATCACATGATATTGATGTGACTCAGTACGTCAGTTGGAATATTCATAATATATTGTCTTTGCAACAAATTCAAATCAATATTGATAAAGCAGTACGGAAATAGGATAGTCCTTCCGCCGGAAGTGGGATACCTCTTACTAATACTAATTGATGATGGACCTTTGGAAGCATTAACCCTTTGGTCCGAAACCCCCTTAATCACTGGAACTTACTTGAAGCTCTCTCCCCTCTTCCATCAATCGTCAAGTAGCGTACACCTCGAGCTATTCATTCATCAATGTCTTAGCTCTGGCCTCCATTCACTTACCATGAACCCTCAAGCTTTGAGTTAGTGAGTAGTACAATCTGAAACAATAAACACCATGCTAAATTGGATGAGATCTTAAAATTAACGTTTTCCACTGGTTATTCTTCATTATTGAAAAAATAAGACGTTGATGTTGTCAATACAGTGGATTTGTTCAACATAATTTTAAATTACAGAACCAGGTTTCATGGCAACACCTGCCACATCTTCAGCTGCACTGATTTTGATTGTTTATATTGATTTTGAATAATTAGTGGTATTGACAACATCAACGTCTTATTTTTTCAATTATGGAGAATTGTCACAACATCTCTCACTATACAATCTTCTTTATCAATTGTATTATTTCTTTGACTCATCTTTTGGATGGATATTACTGACTGATATTATTGACTGAGTCAATGGGCCATTAGAATAAAGTTGAGCATTTGCTTATTCTTCTAAAATATGGAGCATATTCTTCATTTTCTATGAATAAACGTGAGCAAAACCATTTGCTTATGCTCATCAAAAAAATAGTTTCAGCATTTGCTGAAAAGTGAAAGCTTATGCTCAAAATTGTATGAATAAACTAGAGCATTTGCTCAACTTTTGAAGCAAATGCTTCAAAAAAGTTAGTCTAGTCTGGAGCAGCTTTTCACCTTTTGCTCATAGTAAAATGGCTCAACTAATTCGTGTGAGTAATAGGAAACTATACCAGATACGATCACAACCAATAGTTGAGAACTATAAAACTCTTTTTAGATACAACCATGATATATCATCATTATTCCTACAAAATAATAAATACAAAAGATACCTTTCCAATATAATATAATATAAAGGTCTTCACACACAATATAAAGTTCATCACAGAATAGGAAATAGGCATTTAAGAAGATGAAAGTGGAAACGATTATAAGAAGGCTATTGAGATTATAAGATTATGATTATTATAGAGATGACATTTTTTCAGGCTATTATTTCAAAATTCAGAACTCAACTAACCTGAAACTCAATTCATGGATAGAGAGCAGAACAGAGCAGAACTTAGACCAGATATAGATATATAGTTCTATATCTAGTCTAAGGAGCAGACAACCTAACACAAGCGGTGTCTCTACTTGCATAATTAGCGCTTACGTTAGCTATAAAAACAAAGTAAGGCCACAAAGGCGAATCAGCTGATGATAAGTCTTTAAAATACATAGCATTTGCTTCAGAGTTCAGGAGCATAAGGTGAGAGTATAAGGTAAAGCTTATTCATATAAAAATGAGCAAATGCTAATGCTCCTACCTAATGCTCATGAGCAAAACCGTATGCTCCATGCTCATGCTCATGAGCATATGCTCTGTTTTTATTCATATGACCCATCGATTATTATTTCATTGTACTTTTTAATCATATTTCTTAATAATTCACGAATACATTCCGTTTTTCATTATCAACACTGCGTTAGATTATTCAGTGTTTTAAACTAATCAAACCAGCTATTCAGTCTTATTTATTCTTCTGTATTAATTATTTTAGTATTTTATTAATTGACTGATAATTGATATTATTGACTGATTACTTCTATTATTATTCTATTGTATTCTTCAATCATGTCTCTAAATTCAAGATTATATTCCCAGTTCCATTCTGAACACTGCATCTGATCATTCAGTGCTTTGTACTAACAAAGCCAGTTAATTAATCTAAATGGAACTCCTAAGTGATCTCCTGGGTCAAATTTAGATAAAGTTAATCAAACTACAAAGAAATCGGACAAAGAACTTGACTTCAATCTTGGATTCTTTCTAACTAGAAAACAAAACTAATAAAAATAATGAACTCGTGGTTCACCAATACCACAATACCATTTAAAGTGGAGCAGCAGGGCATTCTCAACTGGCACATTATCCTCCTTCCTCCCTCTATTTCTCCATCCCCCTCCCTTCTTTCAAACCCCTCCCAGAAGTAGCAATGAATGAACATTGAACATGTTTTCGCTTTTAAATTTCAACTGAATACTCTCTGGAGTATAAATCAGACTATTAATAGACGAATGGAATTTCTTCTTGCTGTAGTACTGAAGATAATCCATGGATAAAAGTTTAGAAATTGGCTTGAATATAGCGCAGATTCAAATTTCGTTCCACTGTATTAGAATTTGATCGAATGATGAGCAATTGTATTGTTTAAAATGTATGAATACAGGGCTACTTTCTTGTATTTATAAAATAGTACCCTTTAAAATTAATAAGATAATAAAACAATTACAATTATATGAGCTACGTTACAATTTATATTCTTGTTTCATTATCTTATTAATTTCAAAGGGTACTATAATTCTATTTTATAAATTGTATTGTTATAAATGAATGAAGAGTAGTTAGTGATGGACGAATATTTTCGGTACGAACCTAAAAATTTGAGTTTACTTTTCTTCCATCATCATGAAACTCCCCACGTAATTATCACTCATAAAAATGTTGAGCACCTATAAATATTTGAATTTATTTGTAAAAACCTGTTACCCCCGCACAAACCTAGGTTCTATGTGGGAATCATTCTCACCAGAAGCTAATGTTTTAGTAAAAAACTTGTCTGAAGCCTTGCTATGCGCAAAAAGCCGCTTGCTTAGTTCATATTTACCTTCCTTTATTCAATATCTGGTCTACTCTATCTTTATTCAATAATCCAAGAAAGTTCTTGAATGTCAAAAAGTCGCGATATTACATTCTAATCCAGGTTTCGGATTCACTCAACAAAGGTTTTTGTTCAAAATTTGATGAAACCTCCATCAACTAAAAGTACGATCATATGCTGATAGTGAATGTTTTTGTGATTTTTCTGACTTCAAATTTATCAAGTTTTTTTTTAAATATTTTTCAATTTATTAATGCATTTTCAAGTGTAATAATAATATGTTTCATCTTTCTGATCAACCGAGATGCAAAATTTTCAGAATAATGTATATTTGGACTGTAAATGTTTGTGATCTTTATAAAAGTGTTTTCATAACCTCATTTGGACTATTTTTATCAAAATTAGGGAGAGGAACAGTTTTTGGTTTATCCTGTTGATTCTCTCCCAATCATTAATTTGATGTTGTGATTAAGGAATGTAATAAATGTAAATGTAACTATAGAAACCCCAGTTTTGGCGCAAACTGCATATAAATTGACTCAATCGGCCTCAGTGTCTGTCATTATTTGTGAAAAAGTATAATAAGGAATAAATGATTTTTAATTCAATTACATCCTAATAAGGATTTGTATTCAATTAATAACCTATACGTTCCTACATGCTTCCAGTTACTAGTAATCTTGTAAGTTATCAATCCATAGTGTTAGTAAAGACAAGTTTTGAATTGAATGATTTTCATAATAGTCTATGGGTTTAAAAAGACTTCCATGTAGATAAATTATCCAGAGAAAGATCACCAAGTATGATAACTGTTGTGTCTGAAGTAGTATTTCAGTGATGAGTGTTATTTTTGTACATACATCTAGAATAAAAAAAATATTTGTGTTGAACTTCCAAATTGTTTTTGATCGGTGACGACGTGAAATGACTGAATGAGTTTGGACACCTCACTTATTAAATTTCAAATTTCATTCTCATGGCGCGTTGCTCCAAAAATAATTCCACGAAAATTAATCTGCCTGTCACGACGAATCTGCTCGAAAATTTCAGGCTGCAGCCGAGATTTATTAATTCCAAAATGGACGCCAACAGAGTACGAAAGTGAGATTAATCTATTGATGAAAAATTCAACTAAAGTACGATCATATGCTGATAGTGAATGTTTTTGTGATTTTTCTGACTTCAAATTTATCAAGTTTTTTTTTAAATATTTTTCAATTTATTAATGCATTTTCAAGTGTAATAATAATATGTTTCATCTTTCTGATCAACCGAGATGCAAAATTTTCAGAATAATGTATATTTGGACTGTAAATGTTTGTGATCTTTATAAAAGTGTTTTCATAACCTCATTTGGACTATTTTTATCAAAATTAGGGAGAGGAACAGTTTTTGGTTTATCCTGTTGATTCTCTCCCAATCATTAATTTGATGTTGTGATTAAGGAATGTAATAAATGTAAATGTAACTATAGAAACCCCTATGCAGTTTTGGCGCAAAACTGCATATAAACTAACTCAATTGGCCTCAGTGTCTGTCATTATTTGTGAAAAAGTATAATAAGGAATAAATCATTTTTAATTCAATTACATCCTAATAGGATTTGTATTCAATTAATAACCTATACGTTCCTACATGCTTCCAGTTACTAGTAATCTTGTAAGTAATCCATAGTATTAGTACAGACAAGTTTTGAATTGAATGATTTTCATAATATGGGTTTAAAAAGACTTCCATGTAGATAAATTATCCAGAGATAGATCACCAAGTATGATAACTGTTGTGTCTGAAGTAGTATTTCAGTGATGAGTGTTATTTTTGTACATACATCTAGTATAAAAAAAATATTTGTGTTGAACTTCCAAATTGTTTTTGATCGGTGACGACGTGAAATGACTGAATGAGTTTGGACACCTCACTTATTAAATTTCAAATTTCATTCTCATGGCGCGTTGCTCCAAAAATAATTCCACGAAAATTAATCTCGCTGTCACGACGAATCTGCTCGAAAATTTCAGGCTGCAGCCGAGATTTATTAATTCCAAAATGGACGCCAACAGAGTACGAAAGTGAGATTAATCTATTGATGAAAAATTCAGGTAATGTAGAGAGCAATGTGCAATTTGTCTTGTCTAGTTGGAATTCTTGAAGATTGATTTAGACCGTAGTCGGAAGGATCCTAGTAAAATTAGGAAAGTAAGATCTTTTAGTATTATAATATTATCAAAAGTATTCATATAATGGCAAGTGCCAGAAAATAAAAAAAACCAAGTACTCTTTATCAAAACCTTCTATACCCTTTACTTGTGAATAAACTGTTTTTATATGAACTGTAATGAGGTTTGTAATATTTTGTTTTTTGGATGTTTGTACAACTCACTTGTTGGTAATAATTTATATGTAGATGTTGTAGATTGTAGATGAGATAGCAGTGCTAGGAGTAGGATGTGTTGACCTATAGGGGGTATGTAGAGGGTTTCAATAAAGGGTACCTGGATATTTTGTTTCCTGATAAATATGAAAAGTCCTCACCAAAAAGTTAATTACGATTAGTACTATCAGTTTTTACAAAATATCCCTGCAGCTATAGAATAAATTGGCATTTTTTCATTTGTATAATACATATTTTGATATGTCTATTATGTCTTATATCTATGATGTATGCACATCATAGCTGTTTCAAAGGTTGCAATTCCCTTACATCTTACGTCAATCAACCAAACCGAATCTAATTCACATTGAGATAGAATATGAATTCTAAAAAAGTTTATAGAATTCGAATTCTCAAATAGTTTCCAGTTTGTAAAGTTGTAAAATCTATCTACAAACTTTGATAATTAACTATAAACTATTTATAAAATTATATTATAGTAAATCGTATGATGGTGTGATCACCGAAACTAATAGTTACGTTACAATTCGTATTCTTGTTTTATTATTTTACTAATTTCAAAGAGTACTATAATTTTATTTCATAAATACAAGAAAGTGGCCCTGAATTTATACATTTAAAAAAAACTATAAACTAATATTATAATTAGCAAAACTTATTACACCATAAAACTCCATCAACACCAGGGAGTGGAAATTTGAAATAGTTTATTTTCTGTGAAGTTGTAGTATCATCTATTTACAAAAAAACAAATATCAAATTGAGAACAGATTTCAAATGGTTTCTAGTCTGTGAATTTGTATTGTCTATCCACATAATGTTCAGGAATTTAGCAAATCAATATCACTCATAATACAAATCTCGAATAGATGGAACTCATCGAATTTCCATCTAGCTGTTTACCCTGTTGTCAATATTTACAGTAGCAGAAGTCTTCGGGGTGAATAACAGCTTTTAATTTGGATTTTCGTTTAATAATATTTAGTAAATCTCAAATAGTTTCTAATAGTGGTATGAGTTATTCACAAAATACAGTACCAAAGTAACATCACATGGATTACAAGTTAATTCAAATTGTTTCAACGTTGTAAAGTGGTATTAAACCAAGTGAAGCCAGCCGACTTCTCCAATCGCCTCATTAAGTACTATTCCATTCACTTTAGCCTGAATTGAAAGTGAAATTAGCCCGGAAACTTTTCGTACAAAATGGGACTAAAAGTTCTAGTATAGTTTGGTTCAAGTTTAGAAAGTGCCCTGACCACAATTTTATGTCTGCGCCGTTCGTTTTCAAGTACACTAAGCTAGTATACTGAGTGAGATTCACTTAAAATTATCAGCATTTCTTATAGATAACATCAGCCTTTACATTCAAACAATGCTGACTGAGGTACATGTTCATTCCTCATAGTAGTTTTCTCATAGAGGTTTCCTCATAGAAGTTTCCTTACCCAAACAATGCTGACAGAATAAAGTGAATCATACTGATAGAATGGAAGTCGAATTAGGAGTCTGGAAAGTTCAGAATGTGTGAAATTTATTCTAATGGAATTGTTGTGTGCGTTTGTGGTTCTGTTCAGATTACACAACGAAAGTAGCGCAGATGGTCGGCAGACGCTCTGCGTAACTGATGGAGTTTGTCTCTTTGGTTTCGCTTGTATTTGAATGTAAGGTCACCTACCGATGTAAATGTTACTAGCTTTTGTTGCTATGACTATGTCACCTACCTTTCGTCACTATTATTGTCGAATTTGCAAATTTGGCGACTGGGCTACATGGAATTGTACTTTGAATTGTGGGTGTTGTTTTTTGGACAAAAGAGTGATAAATTTTGAAAACTATGTGGGATTGTTTGGATGAAATTTGTAGGAGAAATTGTTAGCTTGTTGCTTCTACTCCAATCATTGTAATGATTTCTGTTGTGTTCGTACCATGTACTGGAACTGACTATATAACCTGTAGAGGTAGGATTGATATCGCTTTTTCAGAAAGGTTTTCGTTGTTTCTGTGAAGGTTAGGATGAGTGGGATTGGGATTTTGATTGTTTTAATTTGTCTGTTGTTGTTTAAGTTTTTCCACTGAAATATCTTGCTAGGATATGTACTACACTATAGTGTAGGTAGCTGTGGCTTGTTCTTAGATGAATTATCACTAATTATTATATAAAAGACAAATTCGAGTTGTTGAAAAATGAATTTCGATTCTCTTGAGTAAATAAAATTATGATAGTTTATAATATATATTGCTAGAATATGTACTACACTATAGTGTAGGTAGCTGTGACTTGGTTCTTAGATGAATCATCACTAATTATTATATAAAAGACAAATTCGCGTTGTTGAAAAATGAATTTCGATTCTCTTAAGTAAATAAAATGATGATAGTTTTCCAAACTTGGATAGGACTTTAATGAAGCTAGTAATTGTTTCTTTCTGAGTATAGTAAGAGTATACTGAGTAGTATAGCCTACTCAGTATACTGAGATATACAGTACTTGTAACTGAATCTCTCGAGTAAATAAAATAAAATGATGATAGTTTTCCAAACTTGGATAGGACCCTAATGAAGCTAGTAAATGTTTCTTTCTGAGTATAGTAAGAGTGTACTGAGTAGTATAGCCTACTCGGTATACTGAGATATACAGTGCTTGTAACTGAATCTCTCGAGTAAATAAAATAAAATGATGATAGTTTTCCAAACTTGGATAGAATTCCAATGAAACTTGTAACTTTTCCAAAATTGTCAAGTTGTAAAGAGCTGAATAAATTATTGATGTTCATTTAGTTCTTTCTTTTTCTTCATTTGAAAAAATATTCAAGTTCTAAATGATTGAATTCATATTTATAGGAAGTAAGATTATAATGTATTATGATATAATAATAATATTCCAATCATATCATATAGTATTATGGTAATATTTTATGTGTTGAATTTTGGTATAATTGAATAAATAAACAAATGGTTTACAGTTTTGCATAAACTTTGAACAACTACTGTATTCAATTTTACAGTAATGAGATTTACTCCCTTTTTTATAAGTGTAAGCATTCCTCATTTATAAACGGTTTATAATTTTCATCAACCCTTCCCATTCTACCAATGTTGATAGTTTGAAGCTGTAGCTGACCCTACTTTATACTTCATACCTACTTTTCCAATAACTTCTGATTTTCAGCTCAAACTCAATTTAGTAGATATTTTTCTGACATAAAATTCAATGTTGTTTCTTGCAACCACAAAGAATACCACTATAAATATTCAAGAGTACTGTAATACAACTTCATTTATAATACAATCCATTCAATGAAACTGAAATAGATTCTATTTTCCTATCGTGCATTCCAGCAAAAGCTGGAGAATGTTGTTATGTGAAGGTTGCTGTTGAAAACTAGTATTCCGATTAATATTGTTTGCTGTATATTTTTTATAAATAAATGAATCAAATGAATAACTTTTTATGTTTTTAGGCAACATGGTTGGAGAGTCCCTCTCACCCTGCGGTTACCAACAGACTCCGCCGTGCGGAGCGTTTGTGCTGCCACCTCTCGGTGAGTTCCACAACTAATTCATATTATTTATCAATAATAACTTCATATATTATAAAAAATTCAACTGAGTTAACTGCATAAACCGTTCATCTAACTAGTAGTTCTGTGAACAGTAGACCTCACGCAGTTTTGTCATCCACAAGTATCTGATGTCACCTGGTCTAGTTGTTTCAGTTTAATCACAATTAACTCTTAAAAACTGTTATTTGTTTTCTTCAAGATAAAAAACTCACTCATGTTAATAAACTCAGTTCACGTTTGAATTTGTATCCCATATGATAACTATCCAGTTCCGTGATACTCTTTCCATCTGATAAAAATATTTCTCAACTATTTTTTTTCAATCAAGAATATTATAACTTCTTCAGCTTTATTTAGTTCATTCAATCTTTTTTTATTTTATTTTCAATCACCTATTAAATTTAAGGTACCCTAATTTCATGTTTTCTATACGTTTCAAGGTCCCCTGAGTCCAAAAACATGATTTTTGGGTGTTGGTCTGTGTGTGTGTGTGTGTGTGTGTGTGTGTGTGTGTGTGTGTGTGTGTGTGTCTGTGAACACGATAACTCCATTCCTAATCAACCGATTGACTTGAAATTTTAAACTTAAGGTCCTTATACCATGAGGATCCGACAATAAGAAATTCAATAAAATTCAATTCAAAATGGCGGATAATGGCTAAAAAACCATGTTTTTCACGGTTTTCTCGAAAACGGCTCTAACGATTTTCTTCAAATTTATACCATGAATATGGTATACATATTTATAAGCCCTATCAACTGACATGAATCTCATTTCTGGGAAAATTGCAGGAGCTCCGTAATATTCCTGAGAAAAATGAATTTTGTTTAATTTCTATCACGATTTTCTCAAAAATGACTTGTCCGATTTTTTTCAAATTCATACCCTGTGTAGTTATATATCAGCTCTATTAACTGGCATGAGTCTCCTCCCTGAGAAATTAACAGGGGGTCTACCCCATCCTTGAGAAATTTACTTTGTAACCTCCTTCTCGTGCGTGAGGTAGGTAGGTAGGTAAGTTTATTCAAAAGAACACATGTCGATATTTTATTTGTAGAACAGCTGTTTAGACAACTTTTAAAAAATCCTCAAATTTCATAATTCAAACAAAGGAAAATGTACTCTGAACACAATAACAATAGTATAATCGTAGTTTTTATTATTTAGCCGCCAATCGGCATAATGTTATTCCCCTAAATTATCCTCGTTAATGAGGCTTATAGATCGATCAATGAGCAAGGGAAGTTGTGTGAGTGTACCACACCAGATTTTTGATTAGATTAAATGAAGGACAGGGATTAGGGAGACGAAAAAGAGATATGGGAAAGGATAGAGTTCAAG
The DNA here is from genome assembly GCF_014356525.2 of Nilaparvata lugens. Lineage (NCBI taxonomy): Eukaryota > Metazoa > Arthropoda > Insecta > Hemiptera > Delphacidae > Nilaparvata > Nilaparvata lugens. Next base: position 33,245,097 of record NC_052513.1, on the reverse strand, counting down.
CACAGAGTAGCCTACTGAACTACGTGGAAAAAGTTTCGAGTGAACGAAAGTAAAGAAATCAAGGAAGGATATAGCACCTTGGCCCATATGAATAAAACCAGAGCAAATAAAATGCTCATGAGCAAGAGCATGGAGCATAAGGTTTAGCTCATGAGCAAAAGCATTTGCTCATTTTTATTTGAATAAGCTTTACCTTATACTCTTACCTTATGCTCCTGAATTTTGGAGCAAATGCTCACGTATTTTAGAGATTTTTCATCAGCTGATTCGCTTTTGTAGCCTTAGTTTGTTTTTATAGCTCACGGAAGCGCTAAATATGCAAATAGGGTGCACCGCTTGTGTTTGCGTCGTCTGCTCTGTTTTCTATTTAAGAATAGAGTTTTAGGTTAGTTGAGTTTAGAATTTTGAAATAATAGCGTGAAAAAATATCATTTCTATAATAATCTTCAGCATATTCTTATAATATCAATAGCCTTCTTATAATCGTCCACACTCTCATCTTCTTAAATGCCTATCTCCTATTTTGTGATGACTATCTTTTGTATTTATTCTTTTGTAGGGATAATGGTGATATATTATCATGGTCAAATCTAATAAGAGTTTAATAGTTCTCAACTATTGGTTGTGATCGTATCTGGTATATTTTCCTCTTCCTCATACGGATTAGTTGAGCCCTTTTACTATGAGCAAAAGGTGATAAGCTGCTCTAGACTAGACTCACCTTTTTTGAAGCATTTGCTTCAAAAGTTGAGCAAATGCTCTAGTTTATTCATACAATTTTGAGCAAAAGCTTTTACTTTTGAGCAAATGCTCAAACTATTTTTTGATGAGCATGAGCAAAAGGTTTTGCTCACGTTTATTCATAGAAAATGAAGCAAATGCTTCATATTTTAGAAGTATAAGCAAATGTTCAACTTTATTCATATGGCCCATTGTAATTGAAAATAGAGTAAAGAAATGAAGGAAGGAGACATAGTGTAACAAAAGTGGTAGAAAGAGATAGAAGGAGAGGATTGAAATACAAAAAACCTGGATATTAGAATATTTATTAGAAGTAGATTGTGAGCGGAGAAACAAGAACGTAGTCGTTAGTCGTAGTCGTTATTATACGTAGACGAAAATGGAGTGTGAAAAGATGAAAGGGAAGAAAAATTTGGGAACATAGAAGAAGAAGAAGAAGAACAACAACAATAAGTAAAGTATATAAATAAATAATGCTTTACCTGTACAGTGGAAATTGTAGAAATTACTATGGATACATATGTGATGAATGAGGTTTTCAACAAATATAAATAAATTGCCATAACTTAGGCCAGCTAGAATGAATACTCAATTAAATTTTCGGACATGATTACTTTTTTTTTTTTTTTTAATAACAAACAAGAAAATTTACATATTTAAAAAGGAAATAAAAAAAATATAAAGAAAATAATAATAATATCACAACTTGTGATGTATGAAATCTGTCTCTGATCAACTACATATTGTAATAAATAGAAAAATTTAGCATAAGCTAAAAAAAATGGAATCAAAGGAAAAAGTTAAATTTACAACCTCCACTCACGAAATTCAGAGACAGAATGGATCATCGAGCGTTGAAGACGGGGTAGCAAACAAGACAGTGACGTAAGCAAAACGGAATTATCAAAATTAGACAAAGAAACTAGAGAGAAAGAGCAATGCAAACTCAAAGCTACCAACAAGGACAGAAAAAGGGAGAAAGAAAATAGCAAAAAAGAACTGGAGAGAACAAGAAAGTAGATTATTCGAAGGGTACAGCTCGATCCCATAAGTGCATCTTTGTCTCATTGAGAAAAACAAGCTGATAATACAATCGAATTTAGAACCGAAATAACAGAAAAACAAGATAAAAATAATCATGTCCAAAATTGTTACAAAACATTCAAACATTAAGAGAAATTCCAAACCGTCGACTTGAATCTTAGACTTCACTTTGCTCGGTTAATTATCATCATCATCATCATCATCATCATCAAAACAATCTTTCTCCTCCACTCACCTTTTCATCTCCATCTTCTTCTTCTTTCTTCAACCTAATTGAACTTGTGTAGTTCCGAATGCACTCTGCTAGTTGAAAATTTCCAAGCGAGTAAAAACATTTGCAAACTATTTTCAACTGGAAAACGACAGGACACGATTAAGTGAACACGCGATTTGGATGGATTTCATTACTCTGTAATAAAACCTGGTGAATTATTGAAGCTCTCCCATTCACGGAATTGAAAAATATGCAGCTGAATTGAAATATTGTAGTCCCGTTACATAGATGATATACTATAAGCTGCAAAGTAATGTACTTTGATTTAGTAAAAAATTAGTATTTTTGTTACAGATGGAATTAAATAGAGAATGCATTTATTCAAATGCTAATTAATATATAATTATTATTTAACGAAAATCCTAAATAAATGCTGCAAATCACCCCGAAGACCTCTGCTACTGCAGACATTGACAACAGGGTTAACAGCTAGATGGAAATTCAATGAGAACTACTATCCAAAAAGAGCGCTGCTATCCAGAGATTGTCAGTTTGGTGTAAGGGTAAGCATTCCTGACTAGCAATTGGGAGGTACCGGGTTCGATTCCCGGGCTGGCAACTAAATTTTGGATAGTAGTTCTCATCGAATTTCCATCTAGCTGTTAACCCTGTTGTCAATGTCTGCAGTAGCAGAGGTCTTCGGGGTGATTTGCAGCATTTATTTAGGATTTTCGTTAAATAATAATTATAGTATTATTGTATTGAAATCATCAATTATTACGATCGTAAACGCGACCAAAATAAACATGTTGAAAATAGATTTATAGAATATAAACTCAATCGAAAAGCTGCCTGAATTAATAAACGAATCCAATAATGTGAAACTCCTCGATTCGTTGTATTTTTTTTTTTTTTGGGGTGATCCTTATCAATCTGATATCATAAGGAGAGCTTTCTTGATATTGTACCACTTTCTTGTGACGAATTTCCTGTCGATAAGAAAACTCTCTTATTTTCCAACCTCTTGTATTCATCTTCTCGTTCATTTTCCCACATTGAGTAACATTATATTCCCACATCTCTCCTTTATTTTCCTCATGTTTCCTTTATTTCGTATAAGGGTTTCTTCAGAAGTCTACTTTCTTCTCCTTTCTTTTCTGAACTGTTTATTCAACCCTCTCTTCACTCCTTCTCCTCGCCACCTTTCTCCTCTTCTTCCTCCTAAACCTCCTCCTCCTTCTCCACCCATCCCATTCTTTTCTCTTTTGCCTCTTCTTCCTACACATTCTCTTTTCTTCGCTCTTATCTTTCTTTTTCTCCTGCTCCCTCTACCCACTCTCCCCCTTCGATTGCTTCGTCTCCTCCTCATTCTTCCTCCATTTTTCCTCCTTTGGTTATTTATCCTGCTCCATCTTTTCCTCCTTGTCCTTACCCAATCTTATTTTCCTTCCTCCTATCTAATCCCACAAGATCTGTGTAACATTGTTCTTGTCTTCGTATTCTCTTTCTCCCTATCCTACTCTTGTTCTTACTCCTCCCATCTCTTATCCTTCTGCTCCTCATTACAATCTTCTCCTCTTTCTTATTCTCCTTTTTTCATCCATCTCCTCCTTCTCCTCTTATTTCTCCTTATCCTCCTATTTCTTCTCCAATTCCTCCTCTTTCAACTTCCATCCTCCGCCTACACTTTTCTTCCTCCTCCTCTTTCTCCTTCTTCCATCCTGTTCCTCCTTCCCCACCTTCCGTCCACCTCCTCCCATTGATCCTAGTCCTTCTACTCCTCCTCATTCTCCTCCACCATTTCTTCTTCCTCCTCCTTCTTCCCTGACCAATTCCTCCTCCTCCACCTCCTACTCTCCCCCTCTTCCTCCTCCTTCTCGTCCCATAATCATCATCATCTTCTTCCTCCTCATCTTCATATTCTCCTGTTCTTATTTCCTTTCCACCCTTCACACAAACCCTCTCCTGAACACTCTTTTTTCTCTCTCTCTCTCTCTCTTCCTCTCTCTCTCGCTCTCTCTCTTTCATCTCCCTCCTTCGACCTTATTCGCCTGCCTCAAGTGGTAGAAGACCGTCTTGGACAGAGTCGTGAGTCGTGTGTTGGTGGTGCGTTTATTATGTTTGTTCTGCCATCGTAGCCCAAAATTGGGTCACATCTGTTTACTTGTGAGCCGTTGTCACGACCCCCACAGTTCGCCCACAAGTCATGTCAGCCACAAATCCATGGCTAAGATAAAAGAAAGTCGTGTACGAAGGAGATGTCAATAGGGAAGAGGGGATGATAGAGGAGATATTGTTTCGGAGTAAGGAAGAAAGAGTAAGGGAGGGAGATGTCAAGTGAAATAGGGGAGAAGGAGAAACTCGAGAACTCCAAGAAATGTTTGGGAGAGAGGAAAGAAAGATTTTTGGAACAGACGGGATGATGAAGAAGAAAGGAAGGAAGAGTAATGGAGGGAGATGTCAAGATGAAATAGAGAAGAAGGAGAAACTCGACGAAATTATTGGGAGTAAGGAAAGGAGGATTTGTGAGAGAGAGTGATGGAATGGATGATGGAGGGGTGGAGAAACTGGAAGAAAAGCGTTGGAAGTAAGGAGTAAAAGATGTGTATGAGTGAGATGGAATTTTAGGATTGAGTTTTTAAGAAATTGGAAGAAATCGTAAGGTAAGAAAGAAAGAACAATGCTTGATGTAACAGAAGATGAGATAGGGAAGTAGGAAGTTGGAGAACATCTAAGAAAGAAAAGATTGAAGATGATAAATAAATTGAGAGATTAAGAGGAAGAAAAGGAAGAGAATACGGAAGATGAAGAAAAAGAAAGTAGAATGACTTGAAAAAATGTGTTGAAAGAGATTTGAGGGCAGGAAGAAGATGGGAGAAGCTCAGATAATTTAAATGGCTGTTTTCGTATTTCTAGAAATAATACTGTAACTGGGAGTCGAATTGTGGTTGAGGGAATTGAATGATCATTGATTCTTCGAGTCTCGTTTTTGTTTTCTTAGACTAGTTTATACTCTTCAAGTTGTTTGTATGATTATGGAGGGAGTGTTTTCTGAGGGAACTATCATTGAATTATTGATTTTTCTCTTATTTCCCTTTCTCTCTCATTTCTACAACTCTCGAATTTGTCGATTATTCTTCATTTGTTTGAGCTTCGAAAAGAAAGAAAGCAAGAAAAGCAAGAAAGAAGTAACTTCTTGGAAGATTGAATCTTTCATTTCCCGTTTAAGTGTTTCTAGACAAAATGACGAACTGAGTTGTACATTGATTCTCTTTCATGATTCAAATTAGCAATGTTCTTTTCTTCCAATAACATCTCATGTCTTTATTATACATGTGTATAACATCTAATGTCTTTATTATACATTTATGTGTATCATTCATGTTTTATGATGTGGATTTTCAATATTGTAAAATGTTATGAATATGTAATGTTATTAGAACAATGTTTCTCTTGACATTGTAGGACTTATGAACTTTTGAATAATATAGAACAATGTTATTTATTTTCCACTACAAAATATTTCTCCACGTCTCATATTTGAAAAAATCCATTCATAACAAAGTTTTCTTTCATTTTATCAAATTCAAATTCAAATTGATTTCTCAAAAAACATACACAATTATAATAATATAATATTATAACATCTAAAAATAATACTAGAAAAATACTATTAAATATATAAAATGATCCCAAAACTGCAGTATATATTTTTTTTATGTCCATCTATGTTTAAGGAGTAGCCTACAAGGTAAAACCTGTGCATAGACCTGAGTTGCAGTAATATATTTATTCAATATAAACTAAGAAATTAAACCAAAATAAGATCAAAGATTAGTGGAATTTACACACAAATATAATTTTGTAGATTAAATTTGATAAAAGTTAGTAACACACAATAGTTATTTGTGCAACTAGTGCGCAAAGTGACAGTTTGCTGCACCGAAAGGAACTTTTACGCCCGAGCCGTAGGCGAGGGCGGAATGGTTTCTTGAGTGCAGCAGAGGAACTTTGCGCAGGTATTTCACATTAAGTTTTTCCTACAGTTACCATTGAATATGAAAAGTTGGTAATTATGGGTAAAATTGCCTGAAATGCATCAAATGTTTTTCTGTGTAATTTTATTATTGATAAAAACCTTAATTTATTGTCAAATTGAATAAAAATGTTGTCCTTGGTTATAATATCTAATACTAATAATTTGCGCGTTGTGCTTGGTTGCACCTCTGCTCACTATAGCAGCCCAGTCACTGTTACCAAATTCATTTTGATTTTGCTGCATTGTTGCTCCATATAACCTACTAAGTATTTTGCGTTGCCATGTTGCAAATCTGGAGTGCAGAAAAATTTTTCCCGCACTAGAGCGGAAAAGTGATTCTTTGCGTTCTGTAATCACTGCAGCAATGGCCACTTTTCAACGTAACTGTAGGAAAAAATTATTATTCTATGATAAAAACAAGAAACAGTTGGTGCTTAGAAGATTTTTTCCATTCCTCAATCTCCCAATTTAGTTTTTGAGTAGGAACAAGATTTATTATCCTCTGTGATAAGTAAGTGAATTGTCTTCTACATACATTCAAATCCATCCTGTCTTGATTAGAATGTTCTCGTAACCTTTTAAAGTTGAAATTTTTGAACTGTATTATTCAGTTCTCCTTTCGATTCAGACTATTGAAACTATAAGAATTTACTCTTCATACATTCTTTGTTGCCATTTGATTTTGATTTTGGCTCAAGATTGTAATATGACTTAGTTTCATCGCATATCAATTCAATTTTCAATTCAATTCTTTTTATTTGCCATCAATACAATTTACAATAAATTATTCAAGAAATTCATAGAAATAAAAATAAAACATAGCTTACAATCAAAACAAAAATTATAAATTAAATATATTTAAATCAAAATCTATTCATTAAGGCAACAACCCAGCAAGGAAAATCCTGTCCGCTGGGCGTAAATATCACCTTTAAACTAATAAATTGTGAATTCTGGATCAAAATTATACTTTCTAAATCCATTTGTAGAATCTCTGTTCATACTGTGGTACTCCATAATTAATATTCTGTAAAATTAACGATAATTAACATAGTTTTCAATATATTTTATGTGCAAAGTTATATTCTCTTTTCATAAACGAGTATTATTCCATGTAATGGAATGCACTTGAAACTAGGAAGATGTTTTTGAAACACTCTGTATTGTGAGGTACTCAAATGGTGATGATAGAACATTCTCACAAGAACATTACTTCTACCATCAACATCCACCACTACCTTTCAGAACATTACCCCCATAACTAATACCAGGTGAATTTAGGGCACAATTACAGCCGACATTCCATTCCACCCCTAAATACCAACGCATATGCGGGCTGACTACCCTTACCTATCATCCCTCAAAGAGGTTAACTACCTTTGGCAGGGTGGGAAGTCTCTGGTCGAACCCACGTGGTTGGGAATGGGGGATCCGAGTTGAGCCGAAGGGCTCCGGAAACACCCGAACGGAAAATGGACGTTCTACTAAACATGGGATCGCCGGCTTTCCCGGCTTTCTCGTGTCGTGGAAAGGTGGCCTAGCGGAAAATCCGAGTTTTCTTTGTTTCTAGTCGACATTCTCTTTCTCTCACCCCCCACTCTACCGTCTCACTCCCACTCCTTCGGCTCCGACCGTAAACAATTTTGTTTATGATCCGTTCTGTTCGGCGTTGAGTTGAGTCGCTAGCTGCTCGCTTTTGTGTCATGTTGGTCGTGATCCGCACACGTGATGTGTTGTTTTGTTCGTGCAAATGTGAAATAATTTTGTGCAATAATTTCTTGGTTAATCAATTTTGATAGTTTTTTATTAATTTAAAGTTACAATGGTAGTTTAACAGTGAGTGTATAGGTATAGTAGAGAGTTGTAGGGCTATAGTTTTATTGAATAATTAATAGTTGTTATTATTGAAATATATTAGATCAGTAATAGTGTACTATAGTGAGGTCCACGTTATAATGACAGTAATTGATAAACTTTGATGTTGCTATCCTTGTCTATCATTCGACAAAGAAGGTATTACTATCCTTTTATAGCTCCACAACGATGCCAAATCTGTTTTTGGCAATGTATAAATATAATTAATTAATGCAGAGGCAAGGCAACGCTGTTCTTCTATCTTTATCCACTGTCATTATAACGTGGACCTCACTATAGATATGTTTGAGATGCTTTTTGTCATCTAATATCAGGATTATATTAGTTATATCTCTTTATTATCATGTTTCTTATATAATAATGTCATATCTCTTTACTATCATATTTCTTATATAATAATATCATATCTCTTTACTATCATTTTTTTAGATATAGCCTAATAATATCATAACTCTTTACTATCATATTTCTTATATGATAATATCGAAAGTCATCAAAATAAAAACAACTGACAGTAATAGTTAGTGCTCCAGGTACTTAGTTGGTTAGTACTTGAAAGTTAGTTAGGTACTCTATCAAATTCTCGCCGTTATATGTTTGTTTATTGAAAGAAAATATACTTTACCAGGCGGAGTTAGTACTAGAAGTCCTCTCTGACTGTATCATTCAACCTTGAATGGTGTGTTGTAAAAGTCTACTGTTCTATCAGCAATAGTGGGAAACTGGTCTGTACTTTGTCTGGTAGTGTAATATGAATTGAATATTTTTGTGCCGAGAATATTCAACCTATCATAATCGAAATTGTAAAATTTCTCTGAATGCCAATGATTTCATTTCACATTACAAATATCAAATTCAAGAAAATAATTTTGATACCCCACTATATAGTTTGTGTAAAATAAGTTGAGACCTGGCCCTCCATCCGAAGAAATTACATGGTTGCCAAATTGTGTAAAATTGCAACTCTCTCAAATTTCCAATTCAACGTCAGAATTGGATGTAGAATATCATCCCCGAAATCCTAGTAGTGCTAGAAAAGATCCAGGTTTGAAGGATTAAAAGGAAATTCAACATTTATGATAAAATTGGGAACATCACGAAAATGTGTTTTTCTTTTGAATATCACCTCTCTCAGAATCATGGGGCGTCGTAATGCATAATAATTTTATATAAAATTAACGGGGAGAATGTCTCCTTTCTATTGGTGTCTGGATCATTTTTATCCGACCTATAGTTATTTTTTAATTAATGATTATGTTCGTCAATGTCGAGACATTTCGAGCAGAAAACATGAAATTGATATCGTCACAATATTTAATTTTAAAGGAGTGTTCTTTGATACATCCAGACTCATTCAATCGTATTGAGAATAATAAATTATTCCAAATATTAATCAAATGATTCTAATAAAAATATACATCATTCCGTGAAAACATACAAGACTTTTCTTGTAGTAGATTCTTGACTCGTTGCATTTATCGTTCGTTCTATCAGGTTGTGGAAGGGAGGGGATGTAGCTCAGTTGTCGTGGTTGGGTTGGGGGAGGGGGGTTGTCAAAGGGTACGATACTTGATTAACGACCCTCAGCTGTCTGGTTCATTAATCATTGAAGTAGGCGATTGCATACCATTTGTATTGGTGCGCCCAAACTTCAGTTACTCACTTCATCAATACTGCAACATCTGACTGACAATCTGGCAGTTAGTTAACTTATTGTCTATTCAAGTTAGCTATTGTGACTGTCAAATAATGAAAGTTTAATTTTTTTCCGTAGAGATAAGTGACCAATTTGTTTCTCAATTATTGGTGATAGTTGATAGAATTATAAACACTGATATAAGACATGGTTTATTGGTTGCTCCTCTACATGAAAGAATTATTCAAAATAGACGCAACTGGTGCAGTCATTTGGATAGAATGCCACCTGGAAGAATTCCCGTTGTAGTCCAAAACTATAGACCTACAAGAAAAAGAGATGTAGGGAGACCAAGAAAGAGATGGGTACCGGAACAGGTTCATTAATAAACCTAATCCCTGAAGTGAAGATGAGATGAATTATTGGTGATTGTTCTTCATCAATTGAATTCATTTTGCTAAATTCTTTCACACTATCACACCCGATTGATAAGGCAGTTCTCTGCTCAAATTATTGGTTGTGTTAGTCAAAGAAAGTACTAGTATATTCTACTATTCGTGAACTTCTTTAATATGGGTTATAGTGAATCTACATTTAATTCTAATTAAAGTATTTTCTCAATTTATCCTCACTTCTGATGGTCAATGCTTTAGTATTATCCCCTCCCACTGTTAGTTATTACACTATTTACTACTTGAAGTACTTCAATCATTACAATATTTTTTTCTCAACACTACATCCCTATGTAATGTACAAATTATGTTGGACTTTGTCACCTATGAATTTGGAAGAAAAATAGCACAAGGACTACCTTATTACATTTGATCTACCAATGTTATTACATGAGTGTCATTCGTATTTTGCATTTTTTATATTATCATCCTACACCTGCAGACCTGCAGTCCTGTAGGGGGCTTTCCTCTAAATATATACCTTATTTGTAAATGTAACTTTCATTCTCTAAGTAACATTCCGGGGAATGAATTGTTTTGATTTGATCTAATATGACGATATGATGATATTAATGATTTAATGATTGATGAAATTAAATTATTGATTTAATTTTGATATTAATGATTTTATATGATGATATGATATTTAATGTGTTTAGAAACATTTTAATCAAATACAAATCTTTTGCGTTTGTCTATACTACAGAGATAATGCTTGACATGATTTTATGATTGCATTGAAAGCTACTGGGTTGGATTCGCATGAGTTTTCCATGTCAGATTGTGTTTTTCCGACAGAGTTTGACCTTGTTTTTGAGCTTTGCCATCAACATAATTCCCGACCGACCTCTCTAATAATTTCTTGTGCATTGGAGAAATGACAGAGATGCACATTTATCAGGGGATCTGCGCGCTGCTGCTTTATATTCTCGTCTCGGTTTCAGAAATTTCTCTCCAACTTTGATGGAGATGATGCGAATATTTTAAATCTCCCGCGCTTTAATCCCATCTCATGTTCCTGCCTCAATCTCTCTCCCTCTCTCTATTCCTCTCTCTGCATCGTACACATCGCTATTTTGTGTTAATCATCTTCTTTTTCTCTTTGCTCTTCATTTTCTTCTTCGTTTCCTCGAACTTGTCACGAGAACATCGATTCTTATCAAGGAGCCAGTGACACGATTTTGCTCTTATTATAATTCTGCAGAATTTGTTTCTGTGTTATCTAACTTCACATAATACTCTATTCTCTCACTATTTTTACTCTAATTTTTCTTTTATCCCACCCTTCTTTACTCTTCCCAATTTCTCCTTCTTCTTCTTCTTCTTCTTTTTCTGCATTTTTCCCCTTTGTTTCTTTTTCATCTTGTGATCCTTCTCTACATTTCTTTCCTCTTCTATATCTTACTTTTCTCCTCTCTCATTTCTCATGCTTTTCTCACCTTTAACTCCTTCTGTTCCTCATCAACATTCTCCCTCTCCTCACCTTGCTTACTTCCATTTTCCAATTCATCCCTTCTTTTTTCCATTCTTCTTCAACTTCCTCGTTCTGCTTTTTTCTAATCCCCGCACTCTCTCATTTATATTTTTCCCTACATTCTCTTCTTCTTTCACTTCTTCCTTACCTCACTTTCTCATTATTACTATTCCTTCCATGTCTCCTTCCCACTTATCCTTTCTACTTTCTTCTTATTCCTCCTCTTTTTTGTGTTCCTTATCCTCCTTCTCATATTTTTCTTCCTCCACCTCTCTCTCATTTTCTCTTCTTTTTGAAAACTTTACCCTTTTCTACATACATTTCCCTTCATCTATTGTATTATCTCACAAATCACAAATTCTTCAATTTTATAACGTTTTACATCCTTCTCTTTTCTGTCACTCCTTCATCCTTTTTTCTCCTCCGACTCAGCCTCATCTTTTTCTTTTCATCCCCCCTCTCTTTTTTTTTCTCTCTCTCTCTCTCTCTTTCTTTCTCTGACAAAGTCTTCTCAGTTATTGGCAGTCTTGGCACCCTCTGATCAAATTAAATTCCTTCTTCTGCATTATTAATAGACACTATGCACCACCACATTATGCTAGCAAACCACTCTATATTACTTCTGCATCGTTGTTGGCAATTATATTAGTAGAGAAAAAGAAAGAAAATAGGTGAAACAGGTTAGTAGGTGGAGGTGAAATGATTAGGGAGAATTATAAGCTTCAAAGTCACTTTGAAATTACAATACTGTAAGTTCTAGCTGGTTTTCTATGTATCAGTATCATATCAATGTATCAGAACAAAAGAGACAAAGACGATTATGATGATAAAGAAGAAGAAGTAGAAGGAGGAGGAGGAGTAGAAGAAGAAGAAAATTGAGGAGGAGTAGAAGAAGAAGAAGATGGAGGAGGAGGAGTAGTAGAAGAAGAAGAAGATGGAGGAAGAGTAGAAGAAGATTGATTGATTGACTGAGTACTTTATTTATGTAGATTACAATATATTCTGGCTTATACAGTTATATACAATAGCTTACAATACAGCAAAATTATGGATGAATTTACAAAATATAAATTAAGAAAATAATTATTGAGCTGTATATAATATGAAAAAAAAAACAATTTGTAATAACTATAGATAAAATAGATAATATTGTTATGCATCTACATAAATTGGCGGAGCTTTGGACATATCAATGTCCATTCTTTGGAAAGAATATTCGAAGTATCCTTCCCACTAACTCTCTACCAAAGATGGAGGAGGAGTAGAAGAAGAAGAAGAAGAAGAAGATGGAGGAGGAGGAGTAGAAGAAGAAGGAGAAGGAGTAGAAGAAGAAGGAGAAGTTGAAGAAGGAGGATGAGTAGACGAAGAAGAAGAAGGGGGGAAATAAGTATAAGAAAAAAAAGAAGAAGTAGAAGAAGAAGATGGGGAAGTATAAGGTTGAGAAAATGGAATAGAAGTAGACAAACTGTATTATTTTGTACTAGTTTCATACTAGTCTTAACCTTGCCATGCTCCGTTTTCCCTACTAATTGGACTTGTGGCCTTGACTATTTCCATTACGGTACTTGTGTATATTTCTCTGAATAATTCAAGAGTACCTACGTTTTCAATTACAGCACAGAGCTTCGCTCCCTGAGTGCTCTTGGCTTCATCGTAAGCTTCAAATAGATAATGAAAGATAGAAAGAAAGAAAAACCTTCAACTGCATATTTCGAGCATACGATTGATCAATTCAAAATAATTGATGTGTTAGATAATATTATTCAAAAATAAAAAATCCAAGAACCCTTTTTCAAAACTTTTATTCATTGCAGTTTTCAACCCATTTTTATTCCCTGATAAATAGGAGTAGCACACACCAAAAATTTTATAGTTTTCCAAACTATATTGTGGTGATTCTAATACGTTTTCCAAAGATATTCAGGTGGCCTTCAACTTCAGCTTTCGATCTTGATGATTTATAAGGTCGATATCATTCTAAGATAACTTGATTACTTGGTCATAGCTTGTTGAAGAAAATAATTTTTGCCTTACATCACATTCGTTGAATGAGCGAAGCGAATTCTATGTTTCAAGTCAATCGGCGTTTGTCTGTTTGTTTGCTCGTACCGCAGTTACAGTCGCAGTTATGGACCGACTTGGATAAAATTTGGTATACAAGTACTTTGAAACAAGGCGCAGAAACGTATATATTTTAAATCATCCCCGTTTCAAGATGACGGCCCTTCATTTGGAAATTTTATTTCATATGTCAGATCTTAAAAATTTCAAAAAAATTAGAATTCGATAATCCCCCCCCCATGACACAAATTTCAAGTTTCAGATATTTTATCTCTTTAACCGTGCATCCTAGCTCAAAAGTGTAAGGAACTTTTATTTTCCAGCGTTCCAAGGCGGTATTATTTCATACATCACATGTTGAAAATTTTAAATTTTTTATAATTCGATAATTTTTCCAGTCCCACATTTCAAGTTTCAGATTTTTATCTCTTCAACTGTGCATCCTAGCTCAAAAGTGTAAAGAACTTCTATTTCTCAGCGTCCTCCACCGATCCTATTGCATATATCATCATACTCTAAATCCAATTTGTTTGTGTGTGAATAGGCGGGCGTGTGTGAGTAGTGATGTTGTTACTTTAGCGAGTTCTACTGTTCTCGAAACTACTAGTATAAAGTTGTGTTGAAATGGCCCTCTTTATTAATTCTTCTCATTCCATTCCATCATTTTACGGCGGTGATCGAATCTTTGTTATAAACCCTATATTATAGTGATTCAATGTTTGTAATATATTGTAAAATGACTATATAGTCTTGGTATCTGGGTTGTGGTAAGCGCAGGGTTGGAATTCCTTCTGTAAAATGAGGCAGCAAATTAAATCCCATAATGCCAAGTTGATTTCATGCCCTGTTTCACTCAGACAATGCACAACTGTTCCAACCGCTGATAGCGTCTTACTTGGTAGAAGATTACTCTTCTATTAGAATCACGCAAGTTACTTGATATGATTCCTTACCAGCATATATTTACCGGCAATGAATATATTTTATTTGAAAATATTCTTTAATAACTCAATAAATCTAGCCCAACTTTCTATTAATAGATTTAGTTCCATAGGGCTACTTGGTAAAGTTACATAGTTTGTTATTTGTACATAGTTTATTAACCTTCCGGCAGTCGCGCTGTTGCAAGAAGTACAACAGTGACAGTTTTTTTTTCTATTGAATGGGGTGGTGTCAGTGAATGAGTCACCTATGCATTCCAAAATTTTCCATCACTCCACGGAATTTCAATATCAACTGATCAATGGTTCAGTCTTTAGGTGTCATTTAGTCGCGACAGTGCATAAGTCGCACTGTGCATAAGATAGGGAAAGACTTTATACGGTTACTGTAAACGAACCAATAACACAGAATTGATGGCTTTGCTTGGTGTACCTTATTGGGCTATGAAATGGTAATCATCGAAATGTTAATAGGCGTAAAATATTCCAAGAAGATGGTTGGATAAGTAATTATACAATTAATTAATATGTTTTGACAGTTAACAGAGTACATGACACTTGGAAAGTTGGATGTTGTACAAAATACAACACGGAAATACAACCGGAAGATTAAATCAAGTTCTAGTGACGTTAATAAAAGATACATCCAACTACTTCTCACCAAATGCTTTCAACAGATGAAAATTACTGAGATATTGCAATTATTCAAATGCTAATGAATAATTTTCCCTCTTGTCAATTTTTCGGGGT
Organism: Nilaparvata lugens; assembly: GCF_014356525.2. Taxonomy (NCBI): domain Eukaryota; kingdom Metazoa; phylum Arthropoda; class Insecta; order Hemiptera; family Delphacidae; genus Nilaparvata; species Nilaparvata lugens. Next base: position 33,229,870 of record NC_052513.1, on the reverse strand, counting down.
GATTTACAGCATTTAATTTGGATTTTCGTTTATGAATTATAAATACTATCTACTTCTTTTTAGCTGCCTCTTCGTCTCAAAACACAGAATAGAATAAGAGACAAACAATCTATTGAATAAATTGAATATTTCTGCTGTATGATAGAATCTAAAGTGAATAGACACTTGAAAATGCCAGCTACCTACATATCAATGCTTCCCATTCAACTTATGCCGATAGTTTGTAGTTCACCTTACTTCACCAGCTTCTTCATGTAATATGAGGTGGATAGATAATATATTTTATTTGAAAATACAGTATCTTTAATAACTCAATAAATCTAGCCCAACTTCAATTAATTGATTTAGTTTCGAAGGGCTACTTGGTAAAGTTACATAGTTTGTTATTTCTACATAGTTTATTAACCTTCCGGCAGTCGCGCTGTTGCAAGAAGTACAACAGTGACAGTTTTTTTTTTCTTCTGAATGGGGTGGTGTCAGTGAATGAGTCACCTATGCATTCCAAAATTTTCCATCACTCCACGGAATTTCAATATCAACTGAGCAATGGTTCAGTCTTTAGGTGTCATTTAGTCGCGACAGTGCTTAAGTCGCACTGTGCATAAGATAGGGAAAGACTTTATACGGTTACTGTAAACGAACCAATAACACAGAATTGATGGCTTTGCTTGGTGTACCTTATTGGGCTATGAAATGGTAATCATCCAAACGTTAATAGGCGTAAAATATTCCAAGAAGATGGAAAAAGTAATTATACAATTAATATGTTTTGACAGTAAACAGAGTACATAACACTTGGAAAGTTGGATGTTGTACAAAATACAACACGCGACTGCTCGTGTGATTGAGCAGGGCGCGACTACCGGAAGATTAAATCAAGTTCTAGTGACATTAATAAAAGATACATCCAATCACTTCTTACCAAACACTTTCTACAGATGGAAATTACTGAGATATTGCAATTATTCAAATGCTAATGAATAATTTACCCTGTTGTCAATTTTTGCAGTAGCAGAAGTCTACGGGGTGATTTACAGCATTTAATTGGATTTTCGTTTATGAATAACTGTTTTTACTGTCTCAAAACACAGAATAGAATAAGAGACAAACAATCTATGGAATAAATTGAATATTTCTACTATATGATAGAATTTAAAGTGACTAGAAACTTGAAAAAATGACAGCATACATCAATGCTTACAATCAACTTATGTCAATAGTTTGTAGAGTTGTTCACCTTACTTCACCAACTTCTTCATGTAATATGAGGTGGATAAATTTAATAACATAATTTATTCAAGCATCACATACGTAGATGAAAACTACTGAGATATTGCAATTATACTGTAATAATTGAATATTGCAATAATTTATTATAAAATACTGGGTCCGATTCCCGGGCTGACAAATAATTTTTGAATAGTAGCGCTCATCGAATTTCCATCTAGCTGTTTACCCTGTTGTTAATAATTGCAGTAGCAGAAGTCGTCGGAGTGAATTACAGCATTTAATTTGGATTTTCGTTTATGAATTATAAATACTATCTACTTCTTTTTAGCTGCCTCTTCGTCTCAAAACACAGAATAGAATAAGAGACAAACAATCTATTGAATAAATTGAATATTTCTGCTGTATGATAGAATCTAAAGTGAATAGACACTTGAAAATGCCAGCTACCTACATATCAATGCTTCCCATTCAACTTATGCCGATAGTTTGTAGTTCACCTTACTTCACCAGCTTCTTCATGTAATATGAGGTGGATAGATAATATAGTTTATTCAAGCATCACATGTTAATGCAACTTTAATATAAATATCAGGGCACCGAGCTTCGCTCGTTTTTTTTGTTTATTGATAAATAGAACACAAATCTTCAAAATGATTAAATTTATATTTCACAGCTGGCTATAATGTCATCTTCGGGGATGCGATATTTTGATTTTTCACATACTTACTCGCTCACTCAATTTTTTACTATCCACAGCTGTTTCAGCCAAGGATGAATTATCCTTTTTATGTCGTACAGCGATTTTTCCCAAGGATGAGACCTAGTGTAATCGAATTTTTATATCATAAACCTACTATGTTTCAAATTTCGTGAAAATCGTTAGAGCCGTTTTCGAGAACCAGATATAAATAACCAGATATAAAAGTACAGAAATTACTCGCTTTATATAATAGGATAATGTTGAATGAAAAAGACTAAGAAATTGTCAAAAACCATAGATTTATTGATACTTAGAAAAACCGGTTTTGGTTGTTACACCATTGTCAATCTCTGATAAACGGTTTATTACGGTGATAATAACCGAAATAACCGAAACCGGTCTTTCTAAGTGTCAATAAATCTGTGGTTTTTGACAATTTCTTAGTCTTTTTCATTCAATATGATTAATTACCACAATATCAACTTCTCAACTACACAAAAAGTGATAATAGGATAAAGATTTATTCAAGCATCACATATTTATTAAGTCAAGGAGAATCCATTTGAGTACTAAACAGCTCTAACTAAAACTGAAAGCTCTTTTTTGTCTCAAAACTTGGAATTTTGTTTTGAGGTGTTCTGTTGAGTGAGTGTTGGTTAGAGACCCACCTCTCAAAACATTGTTTCTTTTGAATGTAAGATTTTAAAATTCTGTCGTGTCACATGCTGTGCGAGATCTGCTCGATTATACAGCTCTATGTGACAAAAATTAAACTAAACTGTTATCTATGAGAGATTTATTTCTAACTAAATCATTAACTAACCATCACTAAATCATCACTAAACATTTCAGCTCCAACTAAATCTGAAAGCTCTTTTTTGTCTAAAAATGTATCTATAAGAGATGATCATTAAATAAGAGATTTATCTCTAACTAAATCATTAACTAACCATTTCAGCTCCAACTAAATCTGAAAGCTCTTTTTTGTCTAAAAATGTATCTATAATAGATGATAATTATATAAGAGATTTATCTCTAACTAAATCATTAACTAACAATTTCAGCTCCAACTAAATCTGAAAGCTCTCTTTTGTCTAAAAATTTATCTATAAGAGATGATAATTATATAAGAGATTTATCTCCAACTAAATCATTAACTAACCATTTCAGCTCCAACTAAATCTGAAAGCTCTTTTTTGTCTAAAAATGTATCTATAAGAGATGATAATTATATAAGAGATTTATCTCCAACTAAATCATTAACTAACCATTTCAGCTCCAACTAAATCTGAAAGCTCTTTTTTGTCTAAAAATGTATCTATAAGAGATGATCATTATATAAGAGATTTATCTCTAACTAAATCATTAACTAACCATTTCAGCTCCAACTAAATCTGAAAGCTCTTTTTTGTCTAAAAATGTATCTATAAGAGATGATAATTATATAAGAGATTTATCTCCAACTAAATCATTAACTAACCATTTCAGCTCCAACTAAATCTGAAAGCTCTTTTTTGCCTCAAAACTAGGAATGTTATCTATAAGAGATTCATTTTAAAACTGACAGTATTCCTTATGAAGAGCATCTATGCTTCGCGTTCAAACAATTCTGACAGTATGAAGCAAATAACCCAAAACTGTCAGGATTTCTTAAGTATTGCATTAATGCTCTACATTCAACCAATGCTGACAGTGTGAAAGGAACCACAACACAGTGTGAGTTTTGAAGAAGAAGGTTCCCCAACAATTTGCAGTGTAGAATGACTGTAGGGTGAAGCGCTGTGGTTTTCGTATCGGAGTCGCGGGATTCGTGATGGGAATTTCTCACATACCGTGATGAGAGTGCCTCTGTGCCTTTGCTTTTGTTCGGCTGTTATGGTTTTTGTATCAGTGATGGGTTTTGGAGGAGGAGGCGGTGATGGTGGAGGAGGAGGAGGAGGACAGAAGTTGAGTATGGAAGAAAGTGTGTTATCGATTCACTCCTACTACAGCTGGGATGGCAAGTGTTTACCTCCTTTTCCTTCTCTCTATTTTTTGGTTCTTGCTTCCTCTCTCTTATCTATTTTCATCAAACATCATCAGAATCAACAGCAACTTTTAATTTTTCTTCTGTTTTTTCTCATAGTTTTCTATCTATTTTCATCAAACATCATCAGAATCAACAGCAATTTTTAATTTTCCTTTTTTTCTGTTCTGTTTTTTCATAGTTTTCTTTTTTTTGTTTTATTTTCTCAATTTTACTTTTCTTTTCCTTGCTTCTCACCACTTTATTTACTTCTCCTTTAGTGTCAGTCCACTTAACTCTAATTCTTCCCCTTGCTCATTTCTCTCAGCCGTTACGTTCTCTATTTTCCGGCTTCCTCCTCCTTAATCTCTCTTCTTTCATCTATCTCTTTACTACTTTTCATTCTACTATACCCTCTTTGCTATTACTCTTCTCTCATTTTCTCTCACATAGTTCCTTATTTTCTCTCTTTTACCATTTTCCCTTCACTTTTTCTCCCGTATGCTCCTGTTCTTTCATATCTACACTCTCTTATTCTTTTATGACCCTCCCTTGTGAGCTAGTCATCCTTATATCTTCCTCTTCTCTACTATCTTCCTTTGAAACTCTTTTAATTTTCTTCAGCAACAATTCTTCACTTATAATATTTCTCCCTTTTTACTTCTAATTCCCTTTATGATTTGCAATTTTCTCTTTCCTCCTCCCAGCTTATTATTAGCTTATCTCTATCTGTCCTCTCTCTCCTTTCTAATCCATCTTCACTAGTCTTGTCCCTTTCTCTTTCCACATCCTTTCCTAATATTATATTCTCTCCTTTTTCTACAATTCTTCCTTCCCTATGCATACATTCCACACAATCTAACCTTTTCTCTTCTTTCTCATTTCATAATTTTTCATCTCTTCACTTTACCTATTCCCATTATTTCCGTTATATTTCTTCCTTCCCAAAATCTAACTTTTTCTCTTCTTTCTCATTCCATAATTTTTCACTTTTCTACATTCCCAAAATCTAACTTTTTCTCTTCTTTCTCATTCCATAATTTTTCATCTCTTCACTACCCCTCTTCCGCTCTACCCCTACTTTCCATCCTTCTCTTTCCTATCTCAATATCCTCTTCCGCACCTCCTTCCTCCAATCCACGTCTGCCTTTCTCCTTTCACCTCCTCTACAATTTCTCTCCCAATATGACCTTCTCTTCCTTATCCCCCACCCCCCTACTGTCAAAAGCGCCTGTCAAGTCTATAATATTGTCGACATCTTTCTACCCCCTCCACCCCTTTCTGTCTAGCCGATCCATTATCTGATTCTTCCGCCACATATATATTCTGTAGATATATAAATCCGTCACAGCATGTATATAGGTTGTAGGCTACATAAATATATGTATTCATGTAAACCTCCTCCTTGCGTGTGTATGCGGGTGGTGAATACATAATCCAGCACTAGAGTGATGAAATATGTGATGAAAAATTGAGTGATTGATAGTGATATTATGTTGATATTTCCACGCGTAGAAAGCTGAGGAAATGGATTTTTCTGGTTAGTTATTAGTTGGGTACTTTTTCGGAATACTATATTTATTGTAGTTTCATGTTCGTGGATGGTTACGGTTTTTGATGTTTGTGACCTGTGTGAATATCAAGGTGCGTACAGATATACGCGCCGCGAACATGAGCAATTCACTTTTAATCAGCTGATGCCAAGCTGTAAAAATACGGATATAATCAACTGATTAAAAGTGAATTGCTCATGTTCGCGTCGCTTATATCTGTACGCACCTTAAATTAGACGTTTGAGTAGCCTTTCATATGGAGGTGAAATCTCTGTACCCCAGAATCTTTGATGAAATTCAGTTCATTTTGTAACTGAACATTGGATGTTAGAGGCTAGAATACTATTGATTAGAATTAGGTCATCCAGAAGCCTTTCATAAGGTTGACTTGAAAAAACACACAATTCAGTGAATTTTTAACCGTAAGTTGATCAGTTTTATTGTGGAATCATTATTTATTTATTTATATCACAAGATCAAGGCATTACAAGAGACTTTAGGCATCGCTCCTAAATCATTTTCCACCAATTTTCACAATCAATAATCTACAGGGAGAAATTCCTGTAGCCTATTCAGTCAACTAAGTAGCCTACCCATAATGTTGGTCATTAAGCCTATCAAGTGAGTCTATTGAGAAGCCTTTAGAACCTACAATTTAATGAATTTCATAGCTTACTGCAGTTTGATGAAGTGAAGTTTGTAGACTAGTGTTGAAGTGGCCTGGAGATATTCAGCAAATGTATAGTGATAGCAGATAGTGAGGCACATGCATATATAGTGATAGGACATAGGTAGGTAGTGCTGGTTTGTCGTCAACTAACCCCAACCGCAAACAATGTGCTTAACGTGACTTAGTTTGCAACATGGGCACGTAACCTTACCCAAGTAGCGATGTCTTAGCTTAAGCTAATCCCGTTCTCCTTCAACTTCCACTTCGTTAGATTGATCTTACTTCGTCAAACTCCTTTTCAGGAAAATCCTTTTCATCCATTTCCCGGTTTTACTTCGAATTCTTCCTCTCCAATATTTGTCAATACTCTCATTTTCAAAAATAATTTGTACATCTCAGTTAATAGATAATTAGATTCTTGTCTTTTCGATATGCCTGTGCATTTCTTCGTTCATACTATTCTGCTCTCCCACTAGTTCCTTCATCTTCACCACAACTTCTTTCTTTTCCATTTTCTTGTTTTCTTGTTCATGTACTTCTAATTTTATTCATTTGTCCTCCTTCATCTTCTCCTCCTTGTACTCCCATCATCCTTCTTCCAATCCTTCTTATTCATCATCTTCTTCTTCTTGTTATTATCCACCTCGCCTCTCTTCTCCTCATCTTCCTTCTTCTAATTCTTCTTTTCCTCCTTCTGCTCGTCCTCCTGCTGATACTTTTTCTCTTTCTTCTTCTTCGTCTTTCTTTTCTTTCTAATCCTCTTTATCTTTTTCCTTCTTCTTCTTCTTCTTCTCGTTCTCCTCCTCCACCTCCCCCTCTCTTCCACCTCCTCCTCCTTGTTTTCCTTCTCCACCTTCATCTCCTCCTCTTCTTCGTCGTCCCCTTCTTCACCATCATCACCACCTCCTCATCTTGCTTCTTTCTCCTTCTTCTTGCTTTCTCTCATATCCTGCTCATTCTTGGTCCAGTACTACTACTACTACTACTCTTATTATCATTACACCTCTCACTACTCACCTTTATAATACTTATCCTCTTTCCTTTTCCCTTCTTGTGTCTTCTTCTTCTGACTTTTTGTCCTCTCTCACTTACGATTTGTCTTTGTTCTTCATTCTTCTCGAACTCCCCCTCTCACTCCTCATCGTTGCCTCCTTCTTCTCCTAATATAATATTAGTTGGTTCATAATTATCATTCGCATCACGATCATTCTACAGTATACTATTTTGTTGTGAGCCTTATCCATTCAATGATGTCTAGATAGGAAGTGAGCTCCGTTAGACACCATTGTCTGCTCCTCAAACTTCTGTGTCAACATCCATTCATTATTCATCTGGAGTTCAATTATTCGACTTCAAACCTAAAATTTATTGAAAGATGTACTTCAATATTCAAATTTACGAGATTATGATACTGTAAGAAAAGTTGAAATATTCTAAACAATTTATCTCCAAATAAGTCGCAGACGTAATAGTTATGATTTCCAGAAAATGTTTTGTAATTTCAACTTTCTGTGTTGTTATGAAGGTGATGAAGTTGAGGTAGATGTCCCTTGAATGAAAACGTCTCGATATTGTCAAAACTACTTTTTTTAAAAACAATTTGAGATACTAGTTTCGGTTATTACACCATTATCAATCTCTAGTAAACTGGAAGCTCAACATTGACTCATTCTGAAATATATTCTGCTGATCAATGTTTAAACAGTTCACTAGAGATTGATAATGGTTTACGGTTGATAACAACCGAAACTAGTATCTTATATTGTTTGAAAAATTTGTGGTTTTGACAATATCGAGTCGTTCTTATTCAAATACTGTCAACATAATGTAGACTATTTCCATTCGACGTGAAAGATTTTCTTGAATTGGTGACAGATAACATATACGTTTCAGGAGTTAGGTATTTCGAATTTTTTGAATGATTTAATTTTCAGAATAGAATACCTTATATAAGGATAGAGCAGAAATCTGTTACACTATCTGCTACATAAACATAACGAACCTCAGACATAACTTTACCAACCAACCTCTAGCCAGCCGGCCACTTTTGAAGTTCACTGGCACCGCATTGACCTAGCTGCGCGCGAGCGATCGTGTGCGTGCGTGTGTGCCTCTGACACTAGTGTGTGTGTGAGTGAGTGTTGGGAGTATCAATGAATGAAAACGGACAGCAGTGCACGATTGATGCCGGCCTGTGCATGTGCAGACGTGAGTGGTCATCGGCAGTGAAAGAGTGTCAAGTGGCTGAGGACCCTGGCATCCGATACAGGCTCGATGATGGGATATATCATGGGCTGCTCTTGCTTCTCAAAAGGTAAAAAAAAACATAAATTATCCACTCCTTATCAAGCTTCTTTATTCGTTCCTCTGGTAGAAAAAATACATTAAAATTTTTAATAGATTGTTGCATAACTGTGGCTTCGTGCAAGAATCCGATTTAATTTTATTTATTCAATAAAAATCCAAATCAATACGCAAACATCATAATAATGTCATTTACTTACAAATCATAGATACAGTATCATTCTTATTATATTTTCATGAATAATGAAACTTACATCGACTATAAAATAACACACTGTCATTCTCAATATCAATCAAATCAAATTTTATTCTCACAATTTACAAATAATAATACAGTACAGTTACAGTACATTTATATATACCCTCACATGTAGGCTTAAGCTTGTGTTTGTGAGGGCCTGGCGTAATTCGCTGAATTTAAAATCGATAAACTAAATTATGAAAATTGATATTATATTAAACTAATTTGAGAAAAATACAGATTAAAAAAAATGATATGAGAAAATGTTGATATTATAGGAAGAAACAAATAATTGGCTGCAGAAACAGCCAGTTATATAATTGATGACAAAAATTAGTAAAACTAAAAGGTAGATACACTATAGCAATGCAATTAAATACCAACTAATAAAGAATATTCCAAAATTTAAATGAAAGATGGTGATGACGATGGACAATCCAATCAAAGGCCTGGTTTTAATAAAATCACAGTGGTAGCTCTTGTACTAACATACCTATTCATTTCACAGTGATTCCCAAGTTAAATTTGACATTCCGCAAGAAATCTAGGACAAGTATGCTAGATTCCTTGATAATCCGTTATTGAATTTCAATAAGTATTTCGTTGAATACAACATCGATTGAATAAGTGTATTTTTCAACTACAACTTGACAACAGGTTTTACTTTCCTTGCCCTATTACCATAGGTAAGGAAAGTATTGCTTTCCGAAAAAAATTAAGGTACCCCAATTTCTAAATTTCTATACATTTCAAGGTTCCCTGAGTCCAAAAAAGTGGTATGTGTGTGTGTGTGTGTGTGTGTGAGTGTGTGTGTGTGCGTCTGTGTATACGATATCTCATCTCCCAATTAACGGAATGACTTGAAATTTGAAACTTAAGGTCCTTACAATATAAGGATCCGACACGAACAATTTCGATCAAATGCAATTCAAGATGGCGGCTAAAATGAAGAAAATGTCAAAAACAGGGTTTTATTGAAAACTGCTCCAACGATTTTGATTAAATTTATACCTAAAATATTAATTGATAAGCTCTATCAACTACCACAAGTCCCATATATGTAAAAATTTCAGGAGCTCCGCCCCATCTATGCAAAATTTGATTTTAGATTCTCAATTATCAGGCTTCAGATACAATTCAAACTAAAAAATTTAAGTGGAAAAGATTAAGCATGAGAATCTCTACAAGAATGCTTAGTAACATTTTCATCTAAAATTGAAAATAAACTCTAAATTCGAGAAAATGTGATTATTCAATTGCAAATTATTGTTGATTCTATTAAATCATTCACTATGAAGAGATAGCAGACCTCTTGTGTCTCCAGCGTTATTACCCTGTCACCAGCTGGCTCAAATCTTTGCCAACTTCTTTTCTTCAATTCTTCAATTCTCCAACTTCAATTCTTTGCCAACTTTGATAGGCTCTTAACATCACTAGCTAAATATCGACCCGAATATGATTTTGTTGTGGGGGGTGACTTTAATATAAATGTAATCGATTCTACTGCTAGAGAAACAATTGATTTCAGAAACACTTTAAGATCAAATGACTTACACCTGACCAACTTTGAACCAACTCGGGGTCAAACCTGTCTGGATAATGTAGCAACCAACTTAGATTCTGGTTTGTACTTGGTGGAAGTAAGGGATTACGTTTTGTGTGATCATTTTTCGGTGTCTTTCAAGGTAACTGTGAATGATGAGGGACGCAGTTGGGAAGGTGGACCTAATGATTCAAATTGTCCCCCCAGACTGATAAGACCTATAACACAGGATAGAATTGAAAATTTCTGTCATAGTCTCAGTGCGATTGAGTGGCCCAATGTTTTGATTTTCTCCGGGGGAGAGGAGATTTCAATGCTTTCATTGACCTTTCATGAGGCTCTTCCATGAATTCTTTCCTGCTAAATTGTCAAAAAAAAGGAGTTTCACAAAAAAAGAGGAATGCCTGATTGGATAAATCAGTCTGTACTGGCTCTTAGGAATTGTGTCTTGATAGCATATGATAAGTATAGATTGAGTCAATCACCACATGATCAACGTGTGTTTAAATCTGTACGTAAGCTGTACAGACATGAACTGAGACAGGCTAATTTGCAGTACAATGCACTGAAAATTGAGAGGGCTTCTAATAAGTGTTCTACGGCTTGGAGCATTATCCGGGAAGTATCTAAGCCTTCAAGACAAACATACGAAATACGCCAGTCACACCTGATGAATTCAATGATTTTTTTGTCTCGTCTGTTCTCCATATACGTGAAAGGATTGATGCTCCTCCAGTGTCAGCTGTGCAATTACTTGCCAGGAGTTCTGCTCCGGTTTCCACATTCAGATTCAGGCCACTCTCTTTCAAGACTGTTGAAAACATAGTATTGAAAATGAAAAACAGCAAAAGTAGGGACATATATGATCTTTCAAGCTCCTTAATTAAAGCTGTGATTGCTTTTATTGTGACTCCTCTTACAAATTGTATTAATGCCTGTATTGACGATGCAGTTTTCCCCTACATTCTGAAGCATTCCAATGTGAACAGTGCCAGTTCATAAGAAAGGGAGTTGGGACGATCCTGCCAATTTTCGACCTATATCAGTAGGATCAATATTTGCAAAGGTTTTTGAGACTGGTATGGCAATAGCATTGTATGAATATTTTGAAAGCAAGAATATATTCACATCTTCCAAGTATGGATTCAGGTCTGGTCGGTCAGCAATTGAAGCTGTGGAGAGTTTGGTGACGGATATTTTGAAGAGTTTTGAGATGAATAGCCTTGCTGGAGTAACCATGTGCGATCTGAGCCGTGCATTTGATGTTGTGACCATGATATATTGTTGGCTAAGCTTGAACACTTTGGCATTGAGGGAAAGAGCAATCAGCTGTTGAGATCATATTTGACAGATCGTAGGCAGACGGTTTGTGTTAATGGTGTCTTCTCTCATCCAAGATATGTGAAATATGGCGTCCCACAGGGATCGAATCTGGGGCCATTGCTTTTTATAATAATGACAAATGATATTAGAGTGAGTGTGGATAGTAGGATAGTGAGCTATGCTGATGACACATCATTACTTTCATGTGATGCAAATCTGGATATGTTAAGGGAAAGGATGGTTGATGCTCAAAACGACATTTCTTCTTGGTTTCGGGCAAACTACTTCTTATTAAATCGAGAAAAAACCAAGTCAATTATTTTTAATTTGAAAAATATAAAAGATGAAATCACTTCAGCTAAGCTACTTGGTATTATTCTAGATACAAAATTAACATGGACATGCCACATTGACTGGTTATGGTCGGCTCAGTAGAGTGGTTTTTCTTATAAGTCGTCTGAGAACTCTTGTTCCTCAGCAATATTTGAGGACGTCCTACTTCGGGTTTTTCCAGAGTTTAATTCATATGGGCTTATCCTATGGGGTGGAGCAGCTAATACTAGTAGGGTGCTGCTTCTTCAGAAAAAGTAGTAAGGCTTATGGCCAATGCTGACTACCTCGCTCACTGTCGCCCAATATTTGTTTCGTTGGAGGTTATGACTGTGTTCAGCCTGTACATCATGCGACTCCTGGTCAGGGTCAGGGACGAGTTGGATGTTCTTGAGTGTAGGTCTGAGATACACGGGCATTTCACCAGACAAGCATGTCATCTGAATGTTCCTTTTGTCAGGTTAAAAAAAACTTCAAGGACATTATACAATATTATCAATCAAGGCATTCAATAAGCTACCTGTTAGTGTGAGATATATGAATCAAGCCCGTTTTAAAACTCAAGTTAAAAAGCTGCTAACAGAGAACCCATTATATAATGTAGAGGAATTTTTCAATTTGCCCGTCAATGTAGTGAATACTTATTTTGTGTGATAATATATATTTATAATGGCTCAGTAGTTTTTATGGGATTATTCTCAACTACACTAAAAGAGAAATCATTAGATCTATTAATATTGCTCACGTTGGATATTTGAAATAATAATTATTCTACATTTTTCATTCTATGCTTGTAGAATCGTGAGGTCCCGGCCAAAGAGTAAGCGTCTTTAATCCTATAGGATTTGAAGTATCATAATGTAAATGGTTTTAAATAGACTAATGATATCCTTCTACTGCTGAGCAAGAAGAAATGAAATGACTGTAAGCTTCGCGGGTCGTTTTCACAGTGCAAATTGAAACTAAAACGAAACAGCTTGTTTAGTACTGTCAATCTGTCATTTAGCAATGATGGATGTGAATAAAAGCTCCTATTAGTCCCGTTTCCACAAACACCCAAGTTTGATCTAGGAGACGTCTATTAACATTATACACTTATAATTTTGTTGATGATGATGATGATAAAAATGTAGATGACGTTGATTAACTCCTCACTGATATTGATCATTGATGAAATGATTGAATGCCAAAGTTTTTATTCTCAAAAAGCAACATGTCAAATACTTGAAATCTAAACTTTTCAATAATTTGAAAGAATAGTACTCCTCACCTAGAACGAGTCTGTGTGTGAGGAGGGTCGTGTGCAATACAGTATAAGTCAATTTGCGTAGCAGTTAACACTTGAGAAAAATGTCTGTATATAAATTATAACTACTTATTCGGCTATAATCACACTCTAGGAAAGTACATTACAAAATTCAACGATGAATCCAATGTTGACATGATTCTCTTTGGACATTCCACTTGACTAAATTGAGGAATAGTAGAAGTTTCGGCTATGCCTGTATTTCATTCCCCTACTGTAATTTATTACTCAAAATGTATGAATAACAGAATAAGTAAATGAAATGATATAGCATCTCTAATCATAAAGCATACATATATCTCATAATGTAGTTGGTTTTAAGCCTGCATTCAAAATTCAGTTGAATTTAATGCCCGCACCAACTGGAGTAAAATTTAGGGCACCTCCCACCCAAATTTAAGTTGGTTATCGGGCGACATAGCCACCCTTTTCCACTCTCCTTCTATAGATACAGTTGATGGTAGATTACATTTTAGGGGCCTGTGAACAAAGATTACCTACATGAGCGATATAAACTGACAGAGAGAGAGAGAGAGAGAGAGAGTGAGTGAGAGAGAGAGACATAGAGAGAAGAGACAGAAAGAGAAAGATACATAGAGAGAAGAGACAAGAGACAGCGAGAGATAGTATCATAGTAACAGAGTGACAGAGAGGAAGGAATGAGAGTGAGAGAATCATAGTGAGAGAGGGAGGAATTAGAGAGAGAGTGAGAGAGAGAGAAAATTGTAGTGAGAGAGGGTGAATGAGAAAGTAAGTGCAGTGGATAATGTGTGATCGGTTAATATTTGATTGCGGCTATGAAACCCCCGGGGACTTTGGGTAAACATGTCGCAGTTCACTGCTCGCTGCCGGCTCTAAAATTAGTGACAGTTTGGTAATAAGCGACTATCTGATGACACTTCCTGTTGTAAGGTAGTTGGTCGATAATGGCCGAATATGGTTGACGTTGGCGATTATGATTATGTTCAATGAGTTGGTTCTGTGTTGAATTTAAAAAAAACAAAATTCATAACTACTGTATTTTCAGTGATATTGGTTGATCTAAAAAACTACTAGACAGTTTAGTTTTCTGATAATCGAGATTTTTCATTCATGATCCATTGCGATTATCATTATCATTATCATTTCTGAAAAAAATTTCATTATGGATGATGGACGTATCGCTATCGATGATCCACATTTTCTGATTCTTGATTTGCCTGGTCTCTACAACATTTTCTGTGGTCATATATAGCCTATGGCCCATATTGAATTATATAGCCTACACAATACTTGATTAGCTTTATCTCTTTTCTGTATAAGGCTACTTGTAATAAAAATAGAAAGGAAAATAAAAATCTCAGTACCCTTTTTGAATTATTTTATTAAACACAACATGTTACAATATTGATGCCATTTTCAAGTGATATCAACTTGAAAATGGCATCAATGTTGAAACATGTTGTGATTTAATAATTCAAACAGGGTACTGAGATTTTTATTTTTCTTTCTATTTTTATTAGTTTTTCTTGCAGTTCTAGGCTCTCAATGGTGAATTCTTACTGTACTCTACAATTTACTCTACAAATAGAATACATCTGCAATGTTCTGTATAATCCACTCCACATTGCGGACTCTTTTGTAGCGAACCTCAAGTTCTCAAACTAAACATAAGCTTTACAGATATGATAATTCGTGATTAGTCATTCCAAGGGCCAAGCGTTTTCCAGCCGTTATAGAACGAGTCAGTGCAGGAGGCAGTTTTCAAGCGTTTTCAAACGAGTCGGCATGGAAAGAAGCTATCCGATTGGCTGATTGGGTTGTTGTTCGGGAATCAGCTGATAATCAGCCAATCGGAGAGATTCCTGTCCTACAGACTCATCTGGAAACACCTGGAAAAAGGCTTCATATGGTTTGGCCCTAAGAAGGTTTAAGTACCTGTATTCTTATGATAGTTATACTGAATTTGCAATCAATATAATATGTTCTCAATTTTGTTCCCTAGAATGATTATTATACAATGAATTAGTCACTGGTTTTTTTATTTTCTTTGTAGAAATACCGTCTTATGGCTATAGCATAGAATAGAACATTATAGAAGTTTTCTCTGACTATAGCTACTGGAGTCTTTTTCATTTTTCAAGTACAGTACCTTCATTTTTTGAAGGCTATACTGAATTTGCATCCAGTATAATATGTTGTCAATTCTGTGTCCAAGAATGGTTATAATATAATGAACTAGTCATTGATTTTTGGCTTTTCTCTGTAGAAATACCAGTGTATGGCTATGGCTACTTATGTCTTATTCATTATTGGTATTTGAAATATCTTCAGCCCTTTTTGTTGCCGGATGGTCATTTTCTAAATCCAATTTAGGTGTATTTTTCAATTTAATTTCAATTTTTTGAACTAAAGACTATATACAATATAGACAATATATACAACTATAGACTTGATCTAACTATGGTCGATAAATCAGGTTCTAGTTTACAGCTGAACTAGTGTGTGGGGAACCATAATGGGTGGCTCAAATGACGTCATCAACTATTAAACCGTCGATTAACATTTGACCTGATCGTCAATCAATTTCAGTCGGCCATTATCATGTGATGCGACTGACTGCTGTTAGGATTGATCAGTTGAGACAGTGCTGATTGATAGCAAATTTGAATTGATTGACCACAATACTACAGTTTCAATTGTCTTTTCTTTTCGGGTTCTATAGTGAGGTCCACGTTATAATGGCAGTTTCATGAACATTGGTATTGCTTTCCTTGTATTTTATTCGACAAAGCAGATAGCGCTCCTTTTTTCTATCTCTGCAACGTTGGGGATTGTTTTTTAACAGTGTAGAAATATAATTGATCAACAAAATATTCAATATCAGTTATGGAAATTCATTATTTAATTGTTTAAATTTTTATTGACGAATAAAATATAATTTATTTGAAACAAGAATGAACAGTTAATATTACATAGGATATTCAGGTTTCTGTATCCCCTATAGAAGGCAGTGGCAAGGCAGGGTATCGGAAACGCCGTTTTCCTATCTTCACTATAGAAGAGCAACTTAAGTTTGTTTAATCATTGCAGGTTGATCTATTATCAAATGCTTTTAAAAATATTTATTAATTCACAAATTTACTATTATTTACTCTTATCAATGAATTGAAATTTTTACCAATAGTCAGTTATCGATAGATTTCAGAATGTTATAGCATATAGAAGAAATAACATAAGAAGTGATCCCATGTTATAGAGTGTTTAAGTTGCAAATTTCACTGTTAACTCAAGCCGATAGTAGTCTCCCATACTGTGCTGTTCGCCCGGCCAAAACTGTAATACAGATAGTAGTCGGCTTGAATTAACCAACAATTGAATTAATTCAAGCTGATAGTCCTAGTAGTACTGATAGACTTTTTCGTGAAGCTATGTCACGCTTGTAGTCTCTCATACTGTGCCGTTCATACACTCTCACTCACCCAAAACAGTAATTAATAGGCAGTAGTCAACAGTAATTGGTTATAGATAACAAAATATCGGCTTGAAATTTGAAACATTAACGACTTTCTTCATAGGATGTCTTTTCATGCTATGTTTTCTCTATAGTTATAGTGTCCCTTTTAAGCTGGTTGCCTATATTGCCCCTGACTATACCCGTATTTTAAGCTGGTTGCCTATACTACCCCTGACTTTACCCGTAGTTCAAGCTGGTTGCCTATATTGCCCCTGACTATACCCATATTTTAAGCTGGTTGCCTATACTACCCCTGACTTTACCGGTAGTTTAATATGGTTGCCTATATTGCCCCTGACTATACCCATACTTTAAGCTGGTTGCCTATACTACCCCTGACTTTACCCGTAGTTTAAGCTGGTTGCCTATACTTCCCCTGACTATACCCGTATTTTAAGCTGGTTGCCTATACTACCCCTGACTTTACCCGTAGTTTAAGCTTGTTGCCTATACTGTCCCTGACTATACCCGTATTTTAAGCTGGTTGCCTATACTACCCCTGACTTCACCCGTAGTTTAAGCTGGTTGCCTATACTGCCCCTGACTATACCCGTAGTATATTGGAGCAACACCCAGACCTTGGAAGTAAAGCAAGTGCCGTTTCAAGAGCGTGACCTTGGAGAGCGTGAGACCGTAACATGCCGTGCAACAGGTCGCACCGTAACATAACGGCGCCATTACGTGACGTCACACTCTCATAACTCACTTCCGTCGTCAGCTGACCGATTCATAAAATAAAAACTACACCAACTATTGGTAGGCCTACTATTACAATCAACAGTTAATCTGGACATGCTATATCTATCATTGACTGTAAACTCTAACAGAAGATTCGAAGAGGAACTAGATGCGATGAAGAAGGAAGAGGAAAAGGAGATCATTGATTTGAAGAAAGATAACTAAGAAGAAGGAAGAGTAAGAGAATAAGATAAAGAAGATAAATAAAAATAGAATGGAGGCGAAGAATACACAGTAGTGCTAGGAGGAGAATCGAAGGAAGAGGCGCATCAGGCAAAAGAGTTTAAGGAGGATAATGAATGGAGGTGAAAAGAAAAGAAGTGGAGGATGATGAGGTTGGAAGAATGTGTGGGAGTTGGTGGAAGAAAAACAAGAAGGAGGTAGTCGAAGAAGGAAAAGAAGAAGTAGGAGAGTGGGAAGGAGAACAAGTACAAAAGCGAGAAGAAGAACAAGGATAAGAAGATGTCCAAATAGTAGAAGAAGAAGAAAAAGGTCGGTGGGAGTGATGAAGAAATATGAGGAGGATGAGGAGTAGAAGTAAGAGTTGTAGAATTTCAACGAAAAGAAGAAGAACAAGTAAATGAAAAGTTGAAGATGAAGGAGAAGAATAGGATTTACGATTAGTGGGGATAGGAAGAGAGGGAGAATTGAATTGAATCGCCTTTCTCAAGGGCGAAGATCTTTTAGGTCCTCTCTGTCACACAACCCTGAAGAGATGAAGAAGATGAAGAACAAGAAAAGAAGTTATGCCATCTTTTCTCTACTAAATGTTACATTTCATCAATACAGCACTAATCATCACTGTGATTGAGAGAGAAAACAACAGGCTCACCCCGAAACAGGTTTATGATGCCAACTTTAACTTCAAAACAATCGCATTAATTGAGTTAAAATGTTATTTTATCTCGTAACTAGCCGTCAGGCTCGCTTCGCTCGCCATATCCGTTTAGCCACGGGGCTCCGCCCCTAGGACCCCCGACTGGATCGTCCAAAAATGAGATCAGCGGGCTCGCTTCGCTCGCCTGCATGTAGATTTCAGCGGAACCTCTGTACCAGACTTGAACGTTTTATGTCAATTTGATTTTGAAAATTTGAGAAAACGTAGAAAAACACCTGTTACTATATTGGCGTATCTTTGACGTTATTGCTAATTCCTTCTAACACAACATTATTACACCCTAGCTGAGCTTCTGTACTTAATTTGAGCATTTTCTTGTTCATTTGTTCTCGATAAAGCTGAGAAAACGCTAAAAAACGCAGATTTTGGGCGTATCTTTGAAAATTTTTCCTCTAAAGGGCCAACTGAACATACCTACCAAATTTGAACGTTTTTGGTCCAGTAGATTTTTAGTTCTGCGAGTGAGTGAGTGAGTCAGTCAGTCAGTGAGTGAGTGCTATTTCGTTTATATATATATATAATATATATATATATATATATATATATATATATAATAGATTTCTGAAACACTGTGTGTGAATAAATAAAACTGAAAAAATATATTCGATCCTTCAGTTCACGAATTCTAGTTCATTTTCTGTAAGGGAAGGTTGTAAGTTATTGGTGGAAGGAACGTTGTGTAATTGACTCAGCAGGAAGGCATCCATTCCACCACCACCCTTGCTTTCCCCCACTCTTCACCCTCAAATCCCCCCACCCCTCCACTTACACCCCTACTGTGACTGTGAATGCTGTACTCAGCCACAAAGAGCTTTGTAGCAGTGATTTAGATGCCGTAACTAGAGTTCAGAAATCCTGCTCTCTGAGACATGTAGAGGGAGAGAGAAACAAAGAGAGAGAGAGTCAGTAAGAGACACAGAGTGAAAGAGCGAGTGAGAGAGACATTGTTTGTGGGATAAAATTTGTTACAGTTGCTTGTAATATGAGAGAGAGTCAGTAAGAGACACATTGTGGAAGAGTGAGAGAGAGTTAGACAATGTTTGTAGGATAGAATGTGTTATAGTTTCTTGTAATATGAGAGAGAGAGATTAGATTAGAAGAGAGAGTGAGATATTAGATTAGAAGAGAGAGAGAGAGAGATTAGATTAGAAGAGAGAGAGAATGTATGAGTGAGAGAGAGTGTGAGATTCAGAGTGAAAGAGTTTGTGGGATAAAACTTGTCACAGTTGATTGTAATATGAGAGAGTGAGAATTGAATTGAAAATAAATCAGGGAGAGAGAGAGTGAGAAACAGACTGACATTGTAGGATAGAGTGTGACACAGTCGTTTGTTGTGAGATAATGAAAAAAGAGGAAACGTGAGAGAGAGTTAGTGAAAAAGACAGACGGAGAGTAAGATAGGAGTTAGAGTTGAGTGTAATGAAAAAATAAGAGTTGGAGGGAAATTCTGGATTTTTCAAAAGATCCTGAATATAGGGGACTGAGAGAGAATTACTGGAATAGAGAATGTGTGTTTGAGAGAAAGAGTGTTTGTGTTAAGAGAGAGATCGAGTCAGTAAGATGGAGAGATAGAGTTTCCTGCAGAAGTGTATGGTGATATCAAGCGCTTGGTTAGATTTGTTTGAAGGATCAAGGTGGTAGAAAAGCTGAACAAAGCACATGTGTTACTGTGTCAGCTGCTGATAAAAAAGACTGAATAAATAAAGGAAGTTTAAGAGAAGAAAGATAGAGTGAAGTATAGCATGGTAGGAGATTGATTGATTGATTATTTGCCTCTATTAGGGCGGAGTTAGGACTCCAGGTCCTCTCTGCCACACAACCCTTTACAAAAAAAAGAGTCGAAACACAATGATAGTCATGAGGAGGGAGAATTAGGGGTATAGAGGAAAATTCTAAATGAAAATTAAGGAAAGGGTCTATAGAAAGGAATAGACAGAAGAAAATTTGAGAGATTCCATGGTAAATAGGGTTTTAGAGAAAAATTCCAAATACGATTTTCTTCTCCTTAGTTTATTGTTAAAGTTAGCATATAATTCTATTAATGTATTTTATTATTTGTAGGCACCCGCTGTAAAATCTTTTAGGTTTAGCGGGACAAATTTTGTAATGCATTTTACTGAATAAAATGATCGATTGATTGAGGAAAGGAATAGAAAGAAGAAAATTTGGGAGATGTCATTGAATCATGAACTTGGAAGAGAGGAAGAAGGAGCCAAAAAAATGGGAAGGATTGATGATATATATGTGGAAGAGGCAAAATAGATATGAGAAAGAGAATTCGAGTTAGAAGGAAGAAGAGCTGTGAGGATGACAAGGAAATAGGGGGGAAAATGTAATAATTAGACGAGTAATTTCAAGATAAGATATGATATGATTGATATAATTTCAAGATAAGATATGATATGATTGATATAATTTCAAGATAAGATATGATATGATTGATATAATTTCAAGATAAGATATGATATGATTGATACAATTTCAAGATGAGATATGTAATGACAAGAACTTCGAGAGGATCAAAAGAAGAAGAATAAAAAGAGAGGTATAGAAATAAAAGAGAGAGGAGGGAAATGGAAACTAACGAAGAATGAAAAAGGATCGCAATAAGTAGGATGCAGCTTGCAAAAAAGAGAAGCTTTTGGAGTAAGAGCTATACAGTGAAACGTTCAATACATACTGTAGTGAGATTCTCTTGAAACTGTCATAATTGCTTGAATGGGAAGAATTGATGCTATTCATAAGGGACGCTGACAGTTTAACGTAAATCTCACCATAGAACCGAACTAGACTGTATCAAATAGTAGCACACAAGAGTACAGTCAGCTGCAAAAGTGCACTTCCATTGAGAAACGTGATTCTGATTGAACCAGGGTGTTTGTCACTTTCAACAAAATACTAGAGTTTCATTCACTGTGAACTGTTAGGATTCCTCATAAATAACAGAATTGCTTCCTATCCGATTGAGCCTGACTGTTTGAAATGAATCTCATTCAGCTCCAGCTGAATAGAGTTTGAAAGTTCGCCACTTCGTTTAATTGATACAGTTCGATTACTTGAACCGAACCTAACCTAACGTATTCACTAGTAGTTCTGTGAACAGTAGACCTCACGCAGTATTCTCATCCACAAGTACCTGATTGAAACTATAGACCTTATATGGAAATACAGCAATAGACTGGCTTCTTCACACATCTGTGTAATCACTTGTCAGCTGATTTATGATGAATAATTGTATAGTCTAATTTTTACTCTAATATTGACGTATGAAGGAGGCTCCTTTTTCCTTTTATATTATCCTTGAAATGCAAAATTTGCAAAAACCTTGTATATACGTCGACGCGCAATTAAAAAAGGAACATACCTGTCAAATTTCATGAAAATCTATTACCGTGTTTCGCCGTAAATGGGGAAAATGTAATAATTAGACGAGTAATTTCAAGATAAGATATGATATGATTGATATAATTTCAAGATAAGATATGATATGATTGATATAATTTCAAGATAAGATATGATATGATTGATATAATTTCAAGATAAGATATGATATGATTGATACAATTTCAAGATGAGATATGTAATGACAAGAACTTCGAGAGGATCAAAAGAAGAAGAATAAAAAGAGAGGTATATAAATAAAAGAGAGAGGAGGGAAATGGAAACTAACGAAGAATGAAAAAGGATGGCAATAAGTAGGATGCAGCTTGCGAAAAAGAGAAGCTTTTGGAGTAAGAGCTATACAGTGAAACGTTCAATACATACTGTAGTGAGATTCTCTTGAAACTGTCATTATTGGTTGAATGGGAAGAATTGATGCTATTCATAAGTGACGCTGACAGTTTAACGTAAATCTCACCATAGAACCGAACTAGACTGTATCAAATAGTAGCACAAGAGTACAGTCAGCTGCAAAAGTGCACTTCCATTGAGAAACGTGATTCTGATTGAACCAGGGTGTTTGTCACTTTCAACAAAATACTAGAGTTTCATTCACTGTGAACTGTTAGGATTCCTCATAAATAACAGAATTGCTTCCTATCCGATTGAGCCTGACTGTTTGAAATGAATCTCATTCAGCTCCAGCTGAATAGAGTTTGAAAGTTCGCCACTTCGTTTAATTGATACAGTTCGATTACTTGAACCGAACCTAACCTAACGTATTCACTAGTAGTTCTGTGAACAGTAGACCTCACGCAGTATTCTCATCCACAAGTACCTGATTGAAACTATAGACCTTATATGGAAATACAGCAATAGACTGGCTTCTTCACACATCTGTGTAATCACTTGTCAGCTGATTTATGATGAATAATTGTATAGTCTAATTTTTACTCTAATATTGACGTATGAAGGAGGCTCCTTTTTCCTTTTATATTATCCTTGAAATGCAAAATTTGCAAAAACCTTGTATATACGTCGACGCGCAATTAAAAAAGGAACATACCTGTCAAATTTCATGAAAATCTATTACCGTGTTTCGCCGTAAATGCGCAACATATAAACATATTAACATTTAAACATTAAGAGAAATGCCAAACCGTCGACTTGAATCTTAGACCTCACTTCGCTCGGTCAATTATTGTGGTTCATTAATGTATTGACTTGAATTAAATAGTTGTATTGTAAGTATATTTAATAGTACATTGAAATTTGTTTTATATTTCATTAAAGAGGTGTTGGTTGAGTAAAGAGATAATTTAACAATAAATAATTTTTTTTCTATTGAACTTACTACTGGCGACCAAGTGTTACTTTCACCAATAGAACCAAAAATTTTATTATCACTTCGCTTAATATTATCACATAATGTTGTTGATTTTATTATTATGATTATACTGTATACTTTGTATGCTGTAAATTTTGTACTTTTGTTAACTTTATTACTGTTATTACTTTGTGATTGTAGAAATGTAAAATTATTTGGCACATAAATTTCAATAATATTGGTGTCAGATTAAAAGAATTATCTCCCAAAAATCTTGAACATTTTTTAGCTGTTCCAAAAAAGGGTGAGCTCGACCGTCATTGGCTGAGACATTTCATGCCCATCTATTCCAAATATACAGATGGAAATTACTGAGATATTGCAATTATCCAAATGCTAATAAATTAATTATTATTATCAAACGAAAATCCAAATTAAATGCTGTAATTCACCCCGAAGACTTCTGCTACTGCAAATATTGACAACAGGGTAAACAGCTTGACAATCAAACTGACAATCTCTGGATAGCAGCACTCATTTTATACAAAGCCAGTAGTAGAAGTCTTCGGGGTGAATTACAGCATTTAATTCGGATTTTCGTTTAATAATAATAATTTATTCCAAATATGGTGATGTAGTCTAGATACACATATATCAATATTTAGACGTACGATTCTTTGCGGTCCTTATAAATTCTATTAGATTAAACGAAGTATGTTTGTCAAGTTCCATTTAATCTGGTAGAATTTATAAGGATGGCAAAAAATCGAACGTCCACAAATCGATGTATGTGTGTAACTGGAGTTGATCAACAAAAAATGGAAACTTAGTAGTCTAACTAATAAAACCGAATGGATAACATTAGAAAGAATGGAAGAATATCCCATTTTCAACACAAGTACGTTTCAATCAGTGAGGTTTACGGTTGTTCAACGTTTCTCGTTACCATATTTGGGCGTGTGTAGTGTCGGCCAATGACAGTCGAGCTCCACCTTCATTGGTCAGCAGCTAATGACCAATCGTACAACTTCACTTACACTATTCTGCTGCTCAATCTTCAAGCTTTCTTTTAACCAGAGATCGATTGATAATGGTGTACAAGTGAACCTAAAATTTGCCTCAGTAAATAAACAGTTTTGACAATAAAAGTGCCTTTTATCAAAAGTGATAATCACTAATCTGCAAAATTAATATCAAAATTTTCAAACTAATAAAAACAATATAGAATTTGTAGTAGGTACCCTTTCATTAAAACATTTTAATAACTTTAAAACATTTCAACGACTAGTTTCGACCTAATTTGGTCATTTTTCATCCTTATAAATATTTAATCTCTCGTTATACTGGATATACATGTACACTATCTTCAATTGAAGAGACTTGAAATGTTGCCAAAAATCCACTTTCTTTAAATACAAATTAATATTTTACAGATTTGTAAAATATTAATCAGCAAAAATTAATATTGATCAGCAAAGATTAATATTTTTTAGCATGAAAAAGCATGCTGCTGTAAAATATCAAATTTATTTAGATAAAGTGAATTTTTGACAACATTTCAAGTCTCTTCAATTATGGATAAGTTCCAGAACATCAATATCCACGCTATACACTATCTCTCTTTGGTAGGGCTTCTCTTGAATAGAAATAATTAGAAATTCAAGTATCTTTAAAAAAAATAAATAAACAATAAACAATTTTACTGTACGAGTTAAACGATATATACTGTAAGAGTCCATGATTTTTTTAATTAATGTAATAGTGATAAGTAGTGTATCAGTGTAGTAGTGTGTCAGTAATATTAGTGTTAGAGGGAACTGGTGATCGAGCATTTTCTACGATGATTCGATGTAACACTGTATTAGTATCTAGGGTGAATCATTCATTCATTAATTTGAATGGGTACATCAGTTGAGCCAGCAAGGTAGATGTGACTGAGGTTCGAAGTGTGGGTTTAAACTTGATGAAAGTGGCTGGATTGAGTGAGCTTTTTAATCTGGGTTACATCCCCATGGAATTCAACCCCTAAACCACCAACCAACTTCAAAATGTCAGCATTGATTTAATGGGAAGCATTGATGTTTTAAGTAGGGGAAAACTGACAAATGGAAGTGAATCTCACATAGTTGGACTAAGTGGAGTGATTCCCATCGGAATTTGAATGAAGTGCTCCTGTGTTTTTTTTTTTTGCACAGTTAGAAGTTGGAATGGACACAAATTGTAGAACTAATGTTTCTGTCGGAAGGGATGATTTTTTTATTCGATGATGTGGCGAACTTAGGACAGTAATGCTCACTCTACCACTTGACCACGATCTGAGAACTTATACGGAGGATAACAAAACTGTAAAGTGGACTTCTGTGTTTTTTTTTGCACAGTTAGAAGTTGAAATGGACACAAATTGTCGTACCAATGTTTCTGTAGGATAGAATGTGTTTTCGATTTGACGACGTGGTGAAGTTAGGACAGTAAAGTCCACTCTACCACTTACCACGATCTGAGAAAAATTATACGGAGGATAACAAAGCTGTAAAGTATCATTTATAGGAGGAGTAGACAATCTCTAGAAGGACAGCTTTCAATTAATTCAAATCTTTAAGCCTGTTCTTGAATTCTATTTATTTATTCATATGACTTTTATCGGCAGAGAGATTCGTTTGGATGTTCTGCCTCGCCGTATTACCCAATGTCATCTCCTATCAACACTCAAGTTTATAGGTTATATAGGTTCATATTTATAGGTTCATCATGTTTTCCTGAAAATATGTGGCACAATCCATAGAAACCTCATGAATAAAACTAGGCAAGAAACGAGAATAAAGTTCTATAATACTATTGCAGTTCCGACTCTCCTTTATGGAAGTGATAATTGGATTCACACACGGAAAATGGACAGTCTAATTCATTCATTCATCCATTTATTCATAGACAATAGATACGATGCTGGTAAAAACAGCAGGCATTCGCCCAAAACTGCTTTAAACCTTAATTTGGAATACAAAGTCTAGAGGTTATGTAAATGATAACTTGATTCACACACTATTTTGAGTCCAAAAAATTTATGTACTACAATAATTTTGAATTTATCAGATTAATTAATTTCAAAATACAAATCTAAACAAAAATCATCCTTCACAATCACAAAACATATTAAAAATTTCACTTATATCCACAAATTATACTTTGTTAAAATTCTAAACGTCGAAACATCTGTATAGTTAGAAATGAGGTAAATACACTAGCTGCACTAGAATATTGATAGAATCACAAATACTGATATAAGACAGGTTTTATCGGTTGCTCCTCTGCATGAAAGAATTATACAAAATAGACGCTACTGGTGCAGTCATTTGAATAGAATGCCACCTGGAAAAATGCCACTTGAAGTCTAAAACTGTAAACCTACTGGAAAAAGAGATGTAGGGAGGCCAAGAAAGAGATGGGTATCGGAACAGGTTGATTAATAAACCCAATCCCTGAAGTGAAAATGATGATCATGATGTTTTCTCACTAAAAATTTGCACTTTCACTTCCTGAGTTTCTATTTTATAAAGTTTAAAATTGAGAACCTATTTAAATCACAAATCAAAATTTGAAAAGCAAACAAATATAAAATGTTGATGATAATATTGAAGCTGATATTATTCTTGCATGTCTTCATGTATGTTTCGAAGAACCATGAAAGTTTCGGCAATCGACTTATCGATTTGCCATGTTGAAGGAGCATTGTTGTTGAATACGAATTGTCGCCGGAAACAGGCACATGTTACAGCTACATGTCGCATGTGGCAGTAACATGTCGCGTCACATTGTTGGCGGATCGATCGCTTGGCCCTGACATTCAGTTGATAGCAATCAAATAGAGTAGTCTACGCTGTTCCCGAAGCAGTAACATGCAGTGATGCAGTTCAAAACTTGGCCAATCTGAAAGCTTCAAGTGCATTTGGATAAATGTTGACCCAATTCGTAGTCCTGTTTATTGGTTCTAATTTGGTATTGGAATTATAGACTTTACAACTGGATTAGATGATGCTGAAGATATCACAGGGAATCAGGGATTGAGATTCTGGACTTGCCTTCTAGATTTTGAGGAGGATTAAATGATAATCAAGCTATCATAAGATAAGGATAAGGTATTGCGAGGAGTGGAGAAGGTTCTTGAATGTAATGTTAATAATGTATTTTTTAAATTATTATTTGATAATTGATATTCACATATTATATATTGTTTATACTTTTTTTGCTTGTAAGTTATCTGTTTTATAATGTTATGTTTTTGTAAAAATTGTGTTTACCGTTGGAAGCTGAATAAATAAATACAGTAAATGAGTACATTGTTCATTCTCTTTTTGCTTGTATTTGTTTTTATACTGTTATTTTTCTTGTAAAATTTGTATTGACCGTTGGAAGCTTAATAAATGAGTAGTGTTCCGTAACATTTGACCATCTCATTAAATTGTATCATAATTTTAAATAAAAATACTAAGATTAGATTGTCATAAGCCACGTCTTTATTGATAGTTAGAAAGACCGGTTTCGGTTGGTACACCATTGTCAATCTCGGATAAACTTAGTAGTAAACTCAATTACTAAGTTATCAAACTAAGTATTTGAAACTAAGTTTATCAGAGATTGACAATTGTGTAACAACCGAAACCGGTCTTCCTAACTATCAATAAATCTGTGGTTTTTGACAATTATTTCTTAGTATTTTTTCTTTTAATTTGAATAATCACCACACTATCAACTTTTCAACTACACAAAAAGTATCATTTATTCTTGTCAACAAGTGAGTCTCGGTCAATATCAGTAAATCTATTTCTAAATCCATTGACTCATGAATTTATTTAAAATTATTTACGCTCATAAATTTGGTTCTATTGAAATTAGATGTTGAAAGACTTGCTTCATACATTACTGACATTTCATTACTCATTACATTACATTTCAAATTCAGGGTTTCATTAAAAATTTCTGTTGAAAATCAAAACTCACATTCCCATTTCTCGTATACTTCACACCTCTGTGAACTATATGGAACATGAACGACCCCACACTGTATAAACTCAGGGGTTTCCTCATGCATGTGACAATAAAACATTCTTGATTCTTGGGTTGTTTAAAACATTATTTTTCTATTATTTTAATAAATATATTTTTTTGAAGAATAAATTTCAATATCTCGTTCCGTTTCGATTGCAAACTTCAGCTACTGCATTACGGTAATTAGTCTTCCAATCCAATGCTATCTATCAAACCTATTCATGTCTTCATAGATACGCTGATGTCAGAACAGAATGTTCTATACGCTGAAATTTAGTTTGCTTGATCTAGATTTCCTTATCGCTCTACACATCTCTACACGTCAAAACTGACATTTATGCTGATGAATGTATTGATAAATGATGTACGCTCATTGTTTCTGTCGTGTCACGTGACTGATAGATGATACCCAATCAATAGTAGGTTATTGGGTAGCGAAGGTAATTTCACGACAAGTGTATTACTAGCTGATAAAGTTCGTCATAATGGTCATTCTGTATGTCTGCTTCAAGCATATGTTTCAATTTTTTTGATGCTGTATACTACCATAGAGAAACAAAGAGAAATAAATCTACATTACTAGAATAGAAAAACAACTAAGATAGAGAAATGAATAGATCTTCCACGATAAAATCACTTCACTTATATGGGCTACTTTATTCAAATTAATAAAAACAATATAAAAACTTGTAGTACCCTTTATTAAAAAAATAAAAATATTCCAACTTTTTCAAAACATAAAAACTTATAGAACTTTTTATTAAAAACTTTGAAATATTTTAATAATATACTATATTGATATAGATGTACTATATTATCAATTGATATTGATATGCTATATTGACTATATATGAATATACTATTTTGACTATATTAACTTCATCTCAAAGTTTTTAATAAATGGTACTATAATTTTTCATATTGTTTTTATTAATATTCTTCTATGATACTATGTTATAATTTTTCATATTATAATAATTATCATCATTATTAGTATTGATAGTTTATGAATATTTGAATTCAATTTGATTCTTCTGAAGGTATTATCAGATGTGAAATGAAATAAATCATAAATGAAATAATTCACAATTATCTATAATTTTATCTATATAATTTTATATCTTAATAGTTTCTGAATATTTGAATTCAATTTGATTCTTCTAAAGGTATTATCTTTAAGTGAAATAATTTACAATTATCTATAATTTTATCTATATCTATAATATTATCTATAATTTTATCTATAATTACAATAATTTCTATTATCTATAATTTACAATGTGAATATTTGTAACTTTGTGAATATTTATGGTGACTTTAACCTAAATTAATAATAATTATTGTGTTTTTGTTACAGGTGAGTCAAAACATTCCCTACACCCCTTGGATAGATTTCAAGGTAAATTATGATAATCATTTTACTATAATGTATCTAAATGATTGAATGGGATTATATAATTGCTCGCTCGGGTTGAGTGGGAATAGTCCCATAAGAACTCATGGGATTCATATTTTCACTGCACCGGTAACGGACACTGATACTGATATGTGGAAATCCAGCATAATTCTCCAATGAAATCACTGTCATTACAGTTATACAAAGAAATATTGACGTAATATACATATGTCAACTAGAAGACTTTCACCTTCAATCATTATCATTCCTGTGTTGCATATCCTTACTTTCTCATTATTAATTAAAACCCTAATTTTCAGAACACTTGAGAAGTGAAAAACGCATTAGCAGTGCCAATCGTTACTAACTAATAGCATAGAGAAACAATAGCATAAGTAGATATCCCATGGTATAGGGCGTTTATCTCGCAACTTTTACTGTTATCTCAAGCCGATTACTGTAGATTTTTACTGTTTTGGGCGGGTGAGAGTGTATGAACGGCACAATATGAGAGACTACCAGCGTCATAAAGCTTCACAGGAGAAAACTACGTGGACTATAGTAGATATCCCATGGTATAGGGCGTTTATGTCGCAACTTCTACTGTTATCTCAAGCCTGACTTTTCTCATGATTATCTTCTTGATTATCACATGCCTATAGGCTTGAGATAACAGTAAAAGTTGCGACATAAACGCCCTATACAATGGGATATCTACTTACGCTATTGTTTCTCTATGCTAATATTTAGTACTAGTTTGCACTAGTCCTCGAGGGTATGATTAGTACTGATTCTGTTTTTTTTATTTGTTCATTTTTCTATTATTTTTCCTCTTCTTTCATTGTAATTTTTTAATTTATTTTTTTCTGTACTCTTACTACGGTATGTATAATGAACTATTGTAATTGTGTTGTTATTGAAGCAATTTTTGGGAGAAATCCTGTATGCTTCCATGTTTTTCATAAATAAATAAATTAATAAATAATTAATAGTAAGTGCATCTTCACTTCATAAGTGGCCTAAAATTAAAATGATCATTTCATTCATGATTTTTCACTCAACGATTATTTCATTCATGATTGAGGTTTGAACTTTCAAGAGATTTGAAGAGATGCGAATTTGTTTTAATATTATTACAGTATTACATTAATATCTATGTTTTCCTCCAGTTTCCATCATACTATACACTTTCTTTCCTTCGTGATTAATGTTGAGTTCTCATTGAAAACCCTTCGTGATCCACAGTATTCAAACAATAGATTGTCGATTGAACAAACAGACGTTGATGAAGTTCCCTGTAATGATGTTTCGAAGTTTCTGGCTGCTTGCTTTCAAAACACAAACATTTTACAGTACACCGATTTCAGTTCATCCTGACCTATGTAGTACCTCACTCTGTACTTTCGTGATTTGTTTTTGGATCCCCCTCCGTTCAAACACATCATTTTCCACGATATAAAGAAATTCTATTTTTTCCTTCTGTAGTGAGGTCCACGTTATAATGTTAATTGAGAAAGGTAGAAGAACATCATTGCCAATTCTCTGTATTGCCACTTATTTAGGAAATAGTTGATACCGGTATATATTTGATGTAATACTAGTAGTTCTGTGAACAGAAGACCTCACGCAGTATTCTCATCCACAAGTTCCTAATTGAAACTATAGACCATATGGAAATACAGCAATAGACTGGCTTCTCCACACATCTGTGTAATCACTTGTCAGCTGATTTATGATGAATAATTCTATAGTCTGATTTTTACTCTAATATTGGCGTATGAAGGAGGCTCCTTTCTCTTTTTATATTATCCTTAAAATGCAAAATTTCCAAAAACCCTGTATATTCGTCGACGCGCAATTAAAAAAGGAACATACCTGTCAAATTTCATGAAAACCTATTACCGCGTTTCGCCGTAAATGCCCAACATATAAACATTTAAACATCAAGAGAAATGCCAAACCGTCGACTTGAATCTTAGACCTCACTTTGCTCGGTCAATTAAAACTGTTCATGATTATTTCATTCGTCAATAATTTAGTATTAAATTTTCATCATTTCAATAAATTAGTAATACATTTCCATAATTGGAATTATTTATATTCCTACACCGTTGAAGGACGATCTGACAACGTTGCTGAGCAGAAAAAGGATAGTACTATCTGCTTTGTCGAATGATAGACAAATGTAGCAACACCAATGTTAATCAAATATATTCTGCCATTATAACGTGGACTTCACTTTAGCTTTTCAAATACCTAGTTTCCCTGACAGAACATATTCATTTATTTATTGGATAGAGCAAACAATACAGTAGTCGGAAAAGAAAAAAAACAGGCTATTGCCAAAAACTTCTTCAATTTCCTAATTTTGTCTCAAATCGTCCAAATAGGTTCATTCCAATTTCTACATTAAATCATCAATCTGAAACTGTAATTCAGAATCCTAATATTTACTTTTGTTGGCAATGAATGCAACTTGTTTCAGGGGCTTGTTGTAATGAGAAATTTCCCTTATTTCCATTGAGTTCTATTCAGAGTTCTGTTGTAATGACAAATTTCGCAGGGACTTGTTGTAATGAGATCGCTACCCAACATTATCCTACTCAATGTTGAAGTAAGCTGTCCCAATATGTGGTGTGCTAGCCCAGATCAATACCCCAATCAATATTGAATTATTAGTCATGCCAGGGTTGAGGAAGCGTACGATAGGGACATTATTAACGTGTTATGGTACTGTTCAGAGTGGTTTGGTTTGGGGTGGGAGGCTCAATAGATAGAGGATATCTGGAAGTGGAGGAAGGGTGGTCAAGGTTTGTATCCTTTCATAGAACAAAAGCCTCTGTTCTGCTGCACCCTTGTGGCATCACTATCTATCTAGTCAGGATGAGCGCCTGGTAATCTAGTAGGATATAAACTAGTGACTCAGGTCAGCCTTAGGTTGTTCAGATTCAGATTAACTTATCCACAAAGTGATAATTTTTGGTTGATTCAATAATAATTATTGTCTTCTGATACTGTTTTTAGTGAAATATAGTGATATTTATTCATAATGAATAATATTATATTCATAATTCTAGAATATTGTCTATCAAGAATTAATTGAAAGTTACATGGATTTCTTCTACACCTAAAGCCAGTTACCGATTTTTGGACATCCGATTTTTGCCGTCCTTATGAAT
The DNA here is from genome assembly GCF_014356525.2 of Nilaparvata lugens. Lineage (NCBI taxonomy): Eukaryota > Metazoa > Arthropoda > Insecta > Hemiptera > Delphacidae > Nilaparvata > Nilaparvata lugens. The sequence goes on along the minus strand of NC_052513.1, from coordinate 33,197,207 downwards.
TCTATCAGATTAAACGGAACTTGGCAAACATCATCTGTTTAATCTAATAGAATTTATAAGGACGGCAAAAATCGGATGTCCAAAAGTCGATGTGTGTATAACTAGCCTTACCCTTAAGCAAACAGGTTACAGGTGACACGTGACAAACAGGTTTGTCAAGTTCCGTTCAATCTGATAGAATTCGTAAGAACGGCAAAAAAACATTTGTCCAAAAATCGATGTTCGCTTATAGTGTTACCTTTAGATATCTTAATTGTTATTGTTGATAATAATAGAAACTCCAAAAACGCCCAAAAAAACTGTTTTTCAGAACTGTAAATAATTGAAAATAGTGGCCTGGTTACACAAGTCTGTTGAAGTTTAACGTTGATCAGATGATGGTTTAATGCCACAAGAACCAATCAAAGAAGCGGAAAATGTCTCTAATTAGAACTTAATCATAGTTAACAGATAGCAGACCTTTATGCAACTGGGCCAGAGTATGGTTGAATCGAAGAGAAAATATTTTGGCTGAATTTGTGAAGAAATCAGCTCTAGTAGTTTGAGTTGAGGGTCAAGTTCAAAGATTGCAAGATAGAACGAGGAAGATTCTCAGTGAGAGAAAGAGTTCAACATTGAAAGAAAGAAGAAGAAAGAGAAAATGTATAGAAAGAACAGAGAAATGGATAGAGATAGAAGTAGAAAATAATAGATTATGTGGCTTAGAACAGAGAAATGAATCGAGAGAAGTAGAAATGGCATCTTAGTATGGTAGAAGAGAAAGAGAAATTGAGAAAGAAAGAAATAGAAAGAGATCACGTGAGGATACGAGACTAGAAAAGGGATTTGTGAATAGGAAGTAATATATAAGAGAAGTCTGCCGTTTTTTGATAAATGATGTCTTGGAGAGCGTAAATGGAAGGATTACGAAGGTCAGTAGCACCTTGCATTTCTCCCATTTATTTCTGTCAATATTTGTCCCCTCCTCTCTTTTTACACCCTCTTCCTCCCTCCGTGCAACCTCTCTCTCTCTCAGAGTCCATATTCGTGAATGAATTCTGTAACGACAGATGCCACCCAAAAATAGATGTTGCTCCATCTATGCGTCATCGTTGTGGTACTTCGTTTGGAAGTAAACATTTCTCTATTTTTCATCCAATACAACTCTTCTTACTTTCTATTCATTCTTATTCTCTTTATCGTCCTTCTTTTGATTCTTCCTCTTTTTCTTCTCGTTCTTCTTCTCTTGTTCCCTTCCTCGATCCCATCCTTTTCCTTTTTCCACTTCTCCTCCTCTTTGTCTTCTTTCTCTTCATCTATTGATCTTTGTCTCCTCCTTCATCTTGTTCTCGTTTGTCTTCTTCCATTTTTTGTTCTTCCACTTCCTTTTGGTTTTCTCCATTTTCTCTTGTTCCTGCTCTTCCTTCTTATTCTGAACTCCTTTTTCGTACTCATTCTTCTGATCTTACTCCCTAACCTTCTCCTCTTCCTTCTTCATTCTTATTATCTCAAACATTTTAATTCATCACTCGCTCCTTATCATAATCATCCACTTGTTTTTCCCATCAAATTTTGCCTTTTTTCACTATTTAATATTTCCATTGTCCCTTGAAATGCTTGTAGGATTGTTATTATTTTTGGAGACTGTTGTTCATTGTTTATAAAAAGAATGAAAAACAAAATTATGGCTGGAAACGTATGTGGGCTAACTCCTACACTTTATCAATGTGACCTTCAATCGTAAAATCAAGATGCTTGGCATTGAACAGAATTCAATTTGGATGTGTTTGTTTTCATTTGTTGTGATTCCATTAAATCTTTCGATTAAGCTATAATTTTTCGCTCAAGAAATGTCTACGAAACGTGGTTGTTTTTCCATGAAGAAAAACATCTTGTCTGATCTAAATTCCACATTTATTTGTGCTTGACAATACGAGAATATGAGTTGCTCTACAATCTTCCATTTATCCTCTCTTGCTATAATTGGTCCTATCAATAGCATTACAATATTTTTTAATGTTTTTCAATAATTTCTCTGTTGATGTTACATGAATCATCCAATAATGTTCTCTAAAATGAAATCCTCTATCTTCCACCAACAGTTTTGTCAATAAAATAATACGAATGAATCATTTAGTTCATAAGTTTTTAAGTTCTTTAGTTTTTTAAGTTACAGATTTTCATGACAATTTAAACTACTACTTCAAATTTTATGATTGTTTTGTACATTAATTAATTCAACTCAACTCAAGTTTTATTCAATGATATAATTTACATGACAAATTCCGTTTTCCAAATATATTACAGTTCATTGAATACAATACTGTTTGCTTGAGAAAAATCTTGTCTGCAAACAGGAGTGAAATACATTCAGAACTATACATAACTAATACATTTTATTATTCAAAATTATAATTATAATATCATTCAATAGATCAATTTTGTACATTTAAAATCATATTCAAACAAAACTGACATTAAACTTGAACTAAATACTATTATTATTCAAATATCCATTCAAATAACACAAATTAATTCAATCAAATAAATACAATCTGTTCTTATTCATTATACAATAATTAGTTCTTCAATCAGAACTGTCTTCTACTACTAATAAGACAAGAAGTCGTTCAACACCCAGTATGTACTGTCATCTGCAGGCTAGAATCAGAACTAAATACAGTTCGAATCGTTGACCAATCAGGAGACGGGTGTAGTTAGGTGGCGTGTCGGTCGGCCATACTGCTCTGGAGCTTGTTCGTGATTGGTCCGTCATTCTGTCTCTGTTACGTTATTGCTTCGCCTCCCTGTCTCTTCCTCTGTCCTAAAGGACTTCTTTGGACTTCCAAAGGTCCAAACTTCACCGTTTCATAATTATGAAAACATAACAGTAGTACCTCAATATTTATATTAAATATATATTAATCAATAATATATTAATATTATATTAAGTACCATATTTCATAATTTTTCTTGCTCAATACTATTCTAGAACTCAATTTCAATTCAATTCAAAAAATAATATATTCCGCACAACATAATAATATTATTACTTAACATTGTACCATCTAACAATACAAAAAAAAACTAATGAAAATTATATGTTTTGCTTCAGAGTACAAAAACACTCTATAGTTCAATATTATTCACCATGTTATTATACTGCTACTGGTATCTATTTTCAACGCTAGAACATAAGGTTGAATTTTGTTCTGATAAACACATGAATTAAGGAATCTGAATCTAAATCCTACAGTTCTCTCTCGTTGCATATTTTCTTATCCAGCAATTGTATTTAGTTTCACGTTCTTTTATTTCAAGAAACATACTTGTACCTCATGTTTCATATTGTTAATTATTAAAATTAGCCTAATGGACTTGAAAAATTGAGAAGAAAATGAGGATCAAATTGATAATGAATTGACAATGGACTTGAGATATTGAGATGAAAAGGAGGATAAAAATGAGAAGAATTCAATTAAGTTAATCCTCGTGATGAAAAATCAATTCCGTTGATATTAAATCTATTTCTTTAAAACCATTATCGATTACTCCACACCACTTGACTCTTCACTAATTTATTATTAGTCTAGTCCTCAAACCATTATAATCTGACATTTTTATCAGTCTCTATTTATATAGATTGCTCTGAAGAACTTCAAAGTTAAAACGATTCTAGCTCTACTCTAAAAAACATATCCTGTTAAAAAATACGACAGATAAAATGATTCTACACATAAACTACAACATACATCTATATTATATCACATCTATTAACATATATTGTTGAGTTACGACATATAGAATGATTCCAGGCATAAAGTAAACATACATCTATATCCATCACAACTATTAACACAGAAACAACCAATTTCATAAACATCAATTCAACTATTATCTATCGAATTCCGCAGGAAAATGGGTCAGCCAATAACTTTAGTCGATCATGTTGCAAGCTATAGAGATGTATTCATTTAAAATTGGCAGTAGAGGTTGAATGGGAGGCTTTGGTGTAATATGCGAGGCATGCTGATAGTGTTACTATATAGTTGATGTGTTAAGGTGGTATTGTGTTATCAGTGTATTTTTTATACTTGAGGGGGGGATGGTGGAATTCCCACTCCCCCTCTGTTGAAAATCTAGAGGCAAGTTATAATTTACGGGATGTTGGGTGTTTGCCAAAAATCTTTTCAGTTTTCGCATCAGCGTTGTTGCTGTTACACATTCCTTTCTAAATTTATTCGCATGCGTTTTTTTCGGCAGTTTTAAATTGGGAATCGTTGGTTCGTTATCGACTACGGTGCGATTTGCTTTGAACTGTTGGCATTCCTTATATATAATGCTTTCCATTCAAGAGATGCTGTCAGTTTGTTGTGAATCTCAGGCTAGTAGCGACCACAACTTTGCAGATCGTTGCAAAATTTTTCGGTTATTGGAGGATTGGCGGTTTTGGAATGAGAAATCTGATGGAGTGGAGCTATTTTGGTGTGGTTGTTATTATTGGTGGAAATGGTTCTCTGTATAGTTGACCAGGCTTCGTGGTAAATTTGCAAAAAAGATTATCCTAGAAAATTGAATAGGTATAATAACTAATTCCATGATATAGTTACTGACTGTAAATTGACATTGAATCCAAATTGACTTGAGTATCTACTGTTTTGAAGCAGTGAAAAATTATTAACAGAAGTATATATTAATAGTAGCTAATAGTCTTAGTAGTAGTAGTTAATAGTTTTAGTTAATAGTAGTTAATAGACTATCAATAGTTTTCAATAGTAGACTTTAACAAATAGTATGTTTTCTATTTTTTTTTTTTTGAAAATTTTGTATGCTTGAATGATATTACTATGTCTCTGGACTGTTTAAAAGGCTCAGTGGTCACTTTGAAATGTAGATCATCCAAAAATTGTTTTTAAAAATCGATTGGTCAAGTTCAGTGGAAATTGTAAAAGAAAAATCTCTTTTTATAATAGTTTCATAAAACTGTTCCAAGATGTGGTAATACAACTCGGGTAGGAATAGAACTCGAGATATAGTTAGCTTTATATTGGTGAAGAATTTATGAATTTTTGCGAACTAAAATCCGTTTAAATCTTCTGTGAGTGACCCGTTCCCGATATTTGCGACCAGCAATATTCGGAAGTGTCATTCTGCTGATAGCAATTCATAATAGTTCAATAGATTCCGATGAAATATGTATAGTGAAATTATTCCAAGACATTCCAATACTGTCATTTCATGACTTGATAATAATTTTCGTAAATAAGATGAAATATTCTGGCAGTTCATTATATTTATTCGAAGCCAGCAAACAATTTGGCAAAAGTGCGGATGAAGGAAAGGGTAGAGCTGCCTGGTTTGTCTCATGACAGAAAAGGATAGCAAATCAATAATGATCAGATGCTGACTTTATAACTTCAATCACACTATTATAGCTATATATCCGCAAGTTTCGAAATTGTAAGAGTTTGAGACTTTAGTCAATTATTTGAAATAGGTTTCTTCTCCAATACTTGAAACTTGAAGTTGAAGGTTGCGTAAAGTAAGGTTAAAAGAGTCTACCTGGGATATTGAGATAATAATTGCCTACTCGATAGGTTTACTTTGATAAATTACAGACCAGATAGCATAATTATTGCATGAGCAAATATTTTACGTTCAATAAAATATCCCTCAGTACAGTGCATTGTAGGTAGACTAATGTAGACCAAAGACATATATATATATATATATATATATATATATATATATATATATATATATATATATATATATATATATATATATATATTGTGACGTACCAATGATCGTACAGCCCTCAAAATACAAAATAAATTTGTTCATAGGCTAATACAAGAACGGAATAGCTTCTATCACCGTAGAAACATATAATCTTATCTGAGGTCGATAGACGATCGCTATCTAACTTACCAGGCAAAAAATAAATAAATCTGTAATTGTATGCCTTCCAAAAAATTAATCAATGGAAAAAACCATATATGTTTATATGCCGATGGATTAGAACAGTAAAGTTATATTTGAAGGTTAGTTTCAAAATGTAAACATAACCCCGAAACAAACCAAGGCCAGCTCATTAACAAGTAGCAAATTGAGAAGGCAGTTCAGCTGAACATCGATCAAAGAAATAATATATTATTAAATTTTTTCATTTTTATACTTTCGTTTCTAGGCCAAATAAGCCCGAATATTTATTTATTTAATCTACAAAGAAAAATATACATGTTGAAAATATATGAACAAACTAGCTTAGCCATATATAACGTTTGAGGGTCGATATACTAGTGTATAAAAAACAATAAACAAAAAAATAGGAAGAAATATTTATTTATTATGTTATTCGTTATTGTTATAAACATATATATCTTTGTCTACTGTATCTTATACTAGCATGTCTATGTTTTATAATCATTAGCTGTTCGTTGAAACCAATTTAAAAGTATATCATCATAGACAAATTCTATTATTTATGTATTATTATAATTATAAAAAAAACTATATAATAATTTGGAACAACTTCGAACCAGGAATTTCACCATATTTAAAGCTTTAAAGTTGGACACAGTGACACCCCCATTCGGCGTATTGGTTACGTCACAGGATCGGACCAATCCCGAATTAATATGTAAATTTGGCAAGATAAAATTGGAGAAGAATTGAAGTGAAAATTGGAAGAGGAAGACTCGAGGCCATTTTGCAAGGATCATCGGTAGGATGCAGACCTAGTCCACGTACCTAATTGTTTAAAAGCTTTAATTTCTGTTTCATGTAACTTAATCTTCGTTTTCTGTTTTTTAAAAAGTTGTTCCAAAGTTCCTATAATAATTGTGATATCAAGATTTTAAATTTCATTTAAATAAACCCCTAAATTATATCAGTGAAGTCTGTTCAACATTTTTCGCCACGTGGAAGGACCCAGCCGGAACGATATATTCTACGGCCGAATATATTTCGAAAAACCAAAAAACGGAAACAAAAGTCTACGTAAGTTGTCGAATATAAAAGGGGATCCCCATAAATCTGCGAAAATTGTACAGCGCATAAATTCGTTCAGTTAGAAAAGTCATGACTATAGTCTTAAGGGTACAAAAACTTATCATAATTAATTTTTAGAATATTAAATATATTTAACTATCCACGCTGTACTTAGCTAAAAGGTCTATTTTCCTTAGGCGAAACCACACCCTGAGAATAATTTCAATTGTTGATTTATTCTATTTTCTGAATCACTATTTCATATTAACTTGTTTTTTCTTGTTTAACTAGTTCAGTTTATGACCCTTTCCTAAGGGCTATTATCCATTTCATTTTGTTTAATTGAAGAATACCGAACTTTCTACATAATATTTATAAATTAAAGATTCAAATCTACTATCAACCAATATTTATTTTATATCTATCGAAAATTATTATTCACATAATTTGTTCATTAATTTATTCCATATTTGCTGTAACAGTTTATCTATCAGAATATATCCATATTACCGTTTTGTTAAACTGGATTTACTTCATTTTACCTCCAAATTCGTTCTTTCTCGACTGACACACATTGATCATTCAGGACACGTCCTGTTTTGCAATAGTCAGACAGTAGCGAGTATAGTATCTATCATTAGACTATTATCTATTCTGGTGGTAAGTGGCGGTCGTTTTTCTTATCAAGTAATAAATTCTGTCATTGGGAGTATCCCACAGAATCAAATAGTAAATCGACTCCCACCGGCCTGCTACACCGAGGTGAAGTGAATCCCGCATCATCAGCCGATCAACGTTGAAAAGGGAGGTAATAGATCGTATAGACAACGTTAGAATTAAACTCGGTGCTCGAAATATTTACTATTTTGGTCCAGCACTTCGCTACATAACCTATAGTATTTATCAGAGACCTGGTTCGCATGGATTTGCCATTCTACCTGTTGTTTCATACGGTCTAATATCTTTCCAAATTACGGCACAAGTATTGGATTCTGGATATATTGGTCATCACTTGGAGAAAAGGTTCACTCCAAAGTTACTATCTCTGTTGGATCATAGCGACAACAGGATTTATTTTCAGCAGATTCAAGTTGCACTGTATTTTATTATTAAAGTGAATTTAATTCCACCTCACTATATTATAGCCACCTACCATATTAAGTTAGAGTCTCAGATCCCTTACTTCGGCTACCTTTGTAGACCGTCAAACCCTCTGTTGTGCAAATTAACTTTTTCAATTTGTCCCATCCATATATTAGTCATTCTGCTTCAATACATCGACTTAAGTGATATCGACAATTCGATCAAACAAACATCAACCGATCTAACCTACAAATATCTATCATTGAATCATAACCTCAAATATTACAACCGTTTAATTATCTTATTTAATCAGACTATTCTAATCATAAATCACTTATTCATTTTGCGTCCTCTTCTTCCTACGGAACAAAACAGTGGGGCATTATATGTTGAGGAATATTGTCCATGATTTATGATTGTAGTTTTGGTTTAATTGGTAAGTGTTTATAATTATCAATTTTAGTGCATGTTCATGCCCCTCCCAGGAGCAGAACTTGACACAATATATATATTCAAAAATACAAATTTTTCACGTTCAAAAAAATAGCCCTCAGTACAGTGCATTGTAGGTAGACTAATGTGGAATCGACTAATGTGGAATCGTAAAAGATTTAAGAATACTCACACAATTTCTCTCCTTATTGTACTGCAAATAATGATGAGGGGTGCCTTATAGTGAAATGACCTGCTGAGTACGTGAACCAGTAAATACGCTAGTATAACTCTTCAAATTCCATCCTCTACACAAGTATAAAATATATATAAGATACGTTATGTAGATCAAGATCTTCCTCGTCTTGAGATGTTCTACCTCAACATATTTCGAGACTACACGTATTTCCTTTCACTTTCAGAAGTAATCCCCAAAGCAGCTATCCTCACCACATGTCTTACCAGGTTTAAGTTGTCAGCAAAAATGTTGCGGCATGCGTTTTAGTGCTTTGGTGACGTCTGCAGTCCCTCTGTCTCTATCTTCCTCACTGTTATTCTATATTTATCTTTCTCTGTCTCTCTAACGCTCTCTCTGATGACGTCATGATGTCAACTGAGGTCCCACAGGTGTCAGAAGAGACTTGGAGAAAGGTTTAAGAGAAGAAAAAGACAGCCTTGGAAAGGCATTTGCAGTAAAGGGTAAGGGTTATGAAGGGACTTGTCTAGGACATCTAACAGTGCACCCTTTAGTCCTGTAGGGTTTGGTTAGCTCTTTGATAGGTTGTGTTAGTGGGATGAGGATGTACTTTGAGGATCTTCTTTTGCTTCTTTTTCCCTTGTCTCGTCGTTTTTCCAATCTATTTTTGTTCCATTTAAATCCTTCTCCTTCTCATTTTCCTTGTTTTTACTTTGTATAATGTCTGCCTTTTTCTTTCCCTTCGCCTCTTGTCTTTTGTCTCTTTCTTTCATCTAATTTGTTCAACTTATTCAATTTATTTTCTTGTTGATCAATATTTTAACTTCAGATACTGTTGCCGGTGAGATATTGTGATATAAATCCATAATGAAAACACTGGGATTTTGTCAAATGTTAATTTATAATAAATAAGTGATATTTTTATGTCAAAATCCCAGTGTTTTCAATATTCTAAATAGGTTATTCTAATGCCAATTCCTCAAATTATTTATGTCAACCTGTGAATCTTGTATGTTTCTCAGGTTTAAATGAAAATTCCTCCACTTTACTTCCTCTTTCACTGATATGAACTTTTTTCTTATACTATTACTCACTATTTTTAGCTTTCTCTTTGTCTAATTTGATCCCAATATTTGTTTTCTCTTCTCTCCCCCTTCTTTCCCGTTTGCGTCTCTGATTTTCTAGTTTCCTTCTTTTTCAAGTTTCGTCCTTTTTTCACGTTTCCGTTCCCCTCCCTCACTCTCTCTCTCTCTCTCTCTCTCTCTCTCTCTCTCTCTCTCATTCTCTCTCAGAGATTGAGTACAAAAAAGTACTCAATCTCTCTCTCCGTCTTCCTTCTTTCTCTCCCTCTCTCTTCTAACTGAACTTCCCCTTTCATCACTTCTCTCTTTCATATGATCGATCCTTCCTACTCGATTATCTCCCATTTTTCATTCCTTTTACTTCAGCTTCTTCTTTATTCTTCCACTTCTTTCTTCTTCTCTTTCTTCCTCTTATTCTTTCTCCCCACCTATTAATCTCTCCCTTCCCTCACTTTTTCTTTCATCATATCTTTTCTCCTATCCTCTCCTACTGCTGCAAACACCAATTCTTCCAATTTCCTCACATTTACCTCAACACCTCGCTTCCTTCTACCCTCTTCTCTATCTTCATCCTCCTTTCATCACACTATTTTCTCTCCTCCTCTTTCAGATCCTCAAAATCAACTTCACCTCCCTCCATCTTCAAATCCACTTCAACCCGTTCAAAAGCAAAGCGCCTAGAATGGGCATCTCATTTCCCTCTGGCTATTTCCTCCCTGCTTCCCCCCATCCCCAAGCTATTCTGTTGTCTACCTTTATGACATTCCTGTCTTCTATCCCAAAACACTTCAACTCCCCCCCTTTTTTTCCACTTCCTTCCATCCTAACGTAAGCCATTCCACCCTTACCTAGCCAATTCTGACTCATACCTTTTCATCATCGTAATCTACCTCGGTATTTCCTTTTTGTACTCTTTCTTCCTTCTCCTCTTCTTCCTGCCTAATTTCCTCAATCTGCTCTTTTACTTCCCCCCCTCACTCTCTCTCTCTCTCTCTCTCTCTCTCTCTCTCTATCTCTATCTCTATCTCTATCTCTATCTCTCACTTTAGGGTTGTGTGGCAGAGAGGACCAGGAGTCCTAATTCCGGCTCAATAAAGACATAAAATCAATCAATCAATCTCTCTATTCCATTCTGTTCTCGTTTTATTCCCTCAAAGGCATTCCAATATTTCCTCCATCTTCTTATTTCTATTCAGACTTGTTCCATCCTCTCCTATATCATTTTCTTTCTATTATACAGTTATTCATCTTCCACTCATCACCATTTATCTCCTCTTCTCATCCATTATCCGTTATTCTTCCTCTCATAATTCTCTTTTTTCTCCTTCCCCTTTGCTATCTCCCTCTTCCCATTATCCATCTTCCTTTTCTCCTCCTTTTTCTCATTTTCTTCCACGTTCTTCATCTGCTTTCTTTTTTTCTCCTACATCTTCTGCTTCTGCTCATCTCCATTTCCATCATCTCTTCCTAACTTTTCTAAACCTTCACCCCTTCCACCTTCTCATTCACTTCCTCTTGTCTTATTTATTATTCTTCTCATCCTTCCCCTCCTCCTCCACCACCTCCTCCCCACTCTCGTCCCTCTTCCTCCTCCTTCACCACTTCTTCCTTCTCTTCCATCTTCCCACACTCCTCCACCTTTCTCATCCCCTTCCCATCACTCTTTCTCCCTCCTTCTTCTCACCCATTCAGTTACTCCTGCTCCTTTTCCTCCTCCGCAAACCCTCCACCGTCCCTTCTCATCCTCCCCCTCACATCATCTTCTTCCATTTCGTCTTTCACTTTCCCTTCTTCTCTTCTTCATCTTGTCCAACTTATCCTCCTCTTCCTCCCTCTACTACCGTTCTTCCACCCTGACACTCACTTCTTTCTCTTATCAACCCTCTATTTCAGCCTCTCTCTCTCTCTCTCTCTCTCTCTCTCTCTCTCTATATATATATATATATATATATATATATATATATATATAATATATATATATATATATCCTTCTCTCTCTCTCCTTCTCTCTCTCTCTCTTTATCTCATTCTTCCACCTGTTAATCCATCCACGTGATACCCCCTCTCATCACCACTGTCGAATAGCATAGCTTCACCATACACCATTCCCAGCTATGGCACTATATAGAACTTCAGCTATAGCATTATTAATATAGCACAACAGTTATAGCATAGCATCTCCCCTTTCAGCTTTAGCACTATATAACACTACAGCTATAACATTGTAAGAATAAAGCATGTCTAGCTATAACACTGTATCTATATAGCACTTCAGCTGTAGCATTAAATTCATATAATGCACTTCAGCTATAGCACTAGAGCGTAGAGCAGCAGTCACAGCTTCTTGCTTGGCGCTGAATATTTTATGAGAATAATTACAAAACTATCTCGGTGGCGTCCAATCTCCATTCTGCACTCAGCCTCTGACCTTTACTTTCACCAGAGTAAGCCATTTATGGATAAACTTCTCAACCAGTCATTCACATCATCTAAGTTCAGTTTGTATGTGGTTGACAATTTCATGTACAGCAGTGTTCATTCCACAACATGAATATTGGATGGTTAATGATTGTTATCATTAAAGATCTATACGTTTTTTGGATCACAGTAAACTACTCAGTTACTGCTCTTGTTTCAATAGTTTCAATTTATAAGATGGTTTATTAATTAGAAGCTGAGTGGTAGAGAGAACTAAAATAGATGGAATTAAATAGAGAATGCATTTATACAAATGCTAATTAATATATAATTGTTATTGAACGATTGTTAATTGTTATTTGCAGCAATTATTTAGGATTCTCGTTCAATAACGAGAACTAAAATTGCTAAATCCACATGATAAAGAATTTTTCCATTTTCATTCCAATTAATGTATATATTCAGATAACCTAAAGCTAGATCCGCACACAAAGAATGACAGTGAACAGTGAATGAATATATAATTCCCATGAATTCTCATGTTATTATTCATACTCAATCGGCCGAGCTGAATGGGAATAGGCCTACTCTAATTAGAAACCTTTGGAATTATATTTTCACTGTTCAGTGTCACTGTTGTGTGCGATCCAGTTTTACTCATTTAGCTCTTACAGTGTTAGTGTATAAATTTGATCATTTGAGTATTCAATTATGAAACTTGGTTCATGATTCTGAGATTGATAGACTGTGCTGTCAAGCATTAGCTTTTCTGGGAGAGCCCATTATTTCAATATTAAAATAAAAGAAAACGTTGTAATTCGTAGAATATGTTTTTAAATTAGTTAAGATTATAATTAGTTATAACATTATAAGAATGTTTTTGTTTCACTTGTTTGTAAAAAAAAGAATGGCAATAAATTGATTTTGATTTGATTTGATTTTTTCTTTATCATAGGCCTATGTGTTTATAAGGATTGTCATTGATCAAGTTATGTATCTCTTGTTAGCATAATACCATACAGCAATCTTCAAAAAAGAATCGGATTTCAAATTATTCAGTAAATGTTGATCTCTAATCAATGATTCCCACAGTGTGAATGTGTTTTTGACTAGAGTTAATTGCACTTGAAGTACTTTTCTTTGTGCCATTCATGTTTCCATTTTCTAAGTACCAGCTCAAACAAATAACATCAATTCAAACTAGATTACATCCATATTAAATCTCGCTTATTACAATATACTTCATTTTGAGTTTGAGTATAGAAGAAGGAAAACCAGGTGAAGGAAATCGTTCTCTCTACTCCGTGGTTTGAGCCGCCAGACAATTTAGTTCCAGCTTTTACTGTGCAAACAGCCCATATATGCAAAAGCAGTTTACTGTAGCTAGAATAATATACATTTTCCTCAACGTCTCAGTCATTCTAGTTAGTTTTCTCATGGAGAAATTCAATTATTTCATTCACGAGGTTTCTACATTTTTGGTGATAACAAGCTTCGACTTAACCTATTATTCAAATATTTAACATGAGCGTTTTATAACAATTTTTAGCGTCTTCAATATTCTTTATTGATTCTTTATCACAAATGTGATAGAGTCTTGCCAAGTCTTGCAAGACCCATTGTATACTAATATTGAGTTTCATTGTTTCAGTATAAATTTATTGTTGTGACATTTTTGTAAAATCTATAAATTCCAATTAATGTAGGAGTTCAATAGGAGAAGGGAATTGAGATCAAAGGAAGGAAGGCAGATCAAAATATACATGGAACCCGCCTTTTCGGTTCTGTCGACAAAATTGTTCCAGAATATTATTTTGAAACAAATCTTGTCCTTCAGGTCATAATACTTACTACCTATGATTCATAACACGTGACCTGAAGTCAGTGCCAGACGTGAGAGCAGAACGAAGCGAATGAATCATTCAAGGAAGATGATATCGTATTTCTGTCTTGGCAAAATAACTGTAACGCCGAGCGGTCTGGGCATGCAGTATGCACCTGTCAACATGATTGGTCATAATTTGAATTTCTTTAGGTTTACGTAATAAAAAAGGTGCAATTATTATTACAGTAATTGAATTGTTCATGTTAAAGTTAACAGAAAATGTTCATATCTCAAGTTTCTTCAAGTTCATCTTGGAAAATATGAAATTCCATATTAAAGTTATTGAAATTTTCATGTTTTTATAAACAGTAACTAGAAAATTGTTTAATTTTTTTGATTCTACATTCTTCTTTAGCCTCCTCCATTTAAACGTTCACAACCTACTTTCCTTAACCTCTCAGATATCAGTCTTTTCAACCCTTTTCCCTCTACCTCTTCTAGTCTCCTTATCCCAAACTCTTTTAATTCCCTTCCCTCAACCTTTATTATTCTTGGTTGAGTGTAATATAGAAACGTTTTTAGTCGTATTGTATTGGAAATTTAGAAACTACATTCTTCTCGCTAATAAGCTTGTTTGAGAGAGAATTGTTAAAACGTGGTTTTTCATCCGTGGAACGTATGCGTAGTGCTAGGAAAGTTAATTTCTCTATGTATTTATAAATTTATTTATTTCCATTATTCTAAGACTAATTATAATAATAATGACAACTTCAACACATTTTGCTTGTTGCTTGAAGAATTTGACTGAGGTATCAGTTATATCACACAATACAATAGTAATCATAAAGTTATACATATACTGTGAAGAGATTTTCAGTCCCGGTTGCACAAAAGCCTGTTGAATTCAAATCATAATTAAATTCCATGAGAACCAATCAGAGAAGGTTTTTCTGAGAAGAAGGCTTCTCTGATTGGCTCTCGTTGCATTTGATCGGAATTAAAAGTTGACAGACTTTTGTGCAACCGGGTGTTATACTATATAATAGAGATGTGGAAATTTAAAAAATCCATTTATCAATTTCCTCGAGTTGACAATACTCAAATCAACTATGTATTCCAGTCTGTAATTTTTTTGGAGTACATCTCTATTACGGTGAAACCAAAACTCATTTCTCATGCGGGTAACTCAGGTACACTCTATTTTTCCACGGAAGTCTACATTCGAAAACAAATTTATCGTTAGCCACCACATAAATTGCTAAGTAATCAACATTGGGTTCGTTTGTGCTCCCGTAATGTAACTAAATCACCCCGGAACACGCTATTTCCAAATAATATGAGTAGCATTGGGGTTTTTGGATCATCCATGCGTGGTATTTGCTTCTATTTTTCTCTTTTTTTCTCTCTCTCTCTTCCCTCCCTTTCCTCTCTTGCATTTTCTTCCTCTCTCTTCCTTTTTCGCACTTTTTCGTGTTACTCTCTTCTCAGGTCTTACTCCTTGCACTGCTACACTTCTTTTTTCCCCTGTCACCACTTTCTCTCTCTCTCTCAACACACATTTCTCTTCCTCCTCTCTTCATCCTCTTCCTTTTCTCTTGATTCATGGCCAATACGCATAGGACGTGCTACGAGCAACTTTCTTGTAGTGAAAAGAGCTGCAGCTCTCGTAGATTTTTGAGGTTATTTTTGAGAGAAGGGCTGAGAGAACCCATTTCTCCATTTCGTGCTTGATTTATGGAGGTCAAAGCTTGCGAATATCCTGAAAACGAGCTCGATCATAGATTGCTTCTTGGTGGTCTGCAAAATAATGTGATTTTGCTGAATTATGATGTATGACTGCATAAAATGGGTTCCCGGTTAGGAAGGAAAGAAGTAATAAGGGTTTAATAGGTTCAGAACAATATTATGTGGGCTGTAAAAGGGTTCAACCTTTTGTGGAGTAGATATTCATATAAGAGATATTCATACTGATATCTGATATATCATCAGGTGATATAATAGCATTATCTATACTGATTAAAATGACATAATTAATAACTGCATTGGTAATAATCCATTCAATCAAGTAATCTGATCTAATTCATGAAATCTGGAATACATTATTGTTTCTAGATATTATTTCAATAATAAAAAAACTAGTTCTATAAATCATAGAGAAAAGATAGCATAGAGTTATGCATATAGATAGATAGTTCTTGATATTGGGTGTTAGAGAGGAATAAAAAGTCCTAACACCGCCCAATAATAGTTATTTGTATATCTAGAGTGAGAAGTACTGTTTTTTTCTCCCTGAGGGAAAAGTTTGAAGCCCGAGGCGAAGCCGAGGGCAACAATTTTCCTGAGGGAGAAAAAACATTTTTCACTCGTGATATACACATCATTTTTCCTCCACCTACATTTTTATAAAAACTGCAAATAAGATAATTTTTAAAAACGTACGTGACCAAACAATGTGTTACAACATAATCTAAAAAGTAAACAGCTGGGCTGGCTTGTAATCACAGTTCTCCGCCGACAGCGCTATGTGCTATCGGTCGGTAAAAGTTGTAACAACAATGGCCGCCACAACTACAACAATGATGAAGTTCCCGTTTCAAGTGTGATTAGTTAATGAGGAATATTCGTTGGCTGGTATTTTGAATAACATGGAATAAAAAATTTTTATAAATTATTTAGTATAGTGATATGAATTTTGTAATAATTTTGGCATACAAACATAAATTTCATATATTGATCAAAAATGTCTGGTTGAGGTATTGAATTTAGTTGGTTCAATGACTACTCTATATGCTTCCTCATCTGTGCTTTGACCTTCTAACCTATTTCAAATGTACTTTTTTAAAATAGAGATGCTTCCCCTAAATGGAGTTACTTTTACGCTCTAGGGAGTTTTCCTGTTTTTTCCTCCCGAGAGCGAAAAAGAGACACTAGTATTATGTTTCAGGGAGTAAAGTAAGCACTTCAGACAGGAGGTGGAGGAAAATAATATTTCCATTCCATTTCATAGCTTATGCTATCTCTTCTCTTTGATCTAATCAATATTATTAAATATTTAATACATATTGTATTCTAGATTTCTTGATGTAATCTGATGATGAATTTCATTACAGACTCAATCACACAGCACATACTCATACATCAAACACTAAATAGTACTGCGTATATCATGATGTCTTCAGTTACCTTTGCTCTCAAAATTCCCTCCAGACTGAAACATGTCATAGTAGCAGAGATGCAGAGTTGGCAGACCTGGAAAGGGGCCAATCAAGCTAGCAAAATAATTAGTGAACTAATGAACAAAGTTGACTTTCAAATTAGTTTTGTTTGTGGAAAATCCCACGAGTTTTCCCGTCTGGGAAAGCGTCAGGTCGGATAGCTTTGTTTGTGATCGCGTTTCCCGGGAAAATGTGCAAATTATCGCTGGGAATCATCTTACATGTGTGCCAACATTTTAAGGGTTTACCTTGACAATTTTCATTCCATTCTGGGTTTATTTCCAGTTCGTTACTGTGTTATCAATTTATAATAATTATAATCCTTTTTAACCGATTAATATGTATGATAAAGAACTTCTCCAAATATTGATATTTCGTATTCTTTCTCTTTCGGTCCCTCTCTTATCATAAGATTCTCATAAATCGTTACATTCTTCAATTTTCATGAATTGATTGATCATACTACATTTTTAATCATAATTTTTAAACCATATTCTAGTTCTATTTGCTCTTTTATATCCTTAACCTTGAGGAATGCAACAGTTTTTCTTACTTTTTGAGGATCTTGGTCTCTGGTTATGATGGTACGGTACCATTATTTTCAAGTGCCAACATTTTAAGGGTTTACCCTTGAAAATTCTCATAAATCGTTTACATTCTGCAATTTTCTTGAATTTGTTGATCATACTACATTTTTAATAATAATTTTCAAACCATATTCTAGTTCTATTTGCTCTTTTAAATCCTTAACCTTAAGGAATCCAATAGTTTTTCTTACTTTTTGGGGATCTTGGTCTCTGGTTATGATAGTACGGTACCATTATTTTCAAGTGCCAACATTTTAAGGGTTTACCTTGACAATTTTCATTCAATTCTGGGATCATTTCCAGTTTGTTACTGTGTTATCAATTTATTATAATAATCCTTTTTATATCCGATTAATATGTATGATAAAGATCTTATTCAAATATTCATAACTCGTATTTTTTTGTTCCCTCTCTTATACGATTCTCATAAATCGTTTACATTCTTCAATTTTCTTGAATTGGTTGATCATACCACATTTTTAATAATAAATTTCAAACCATATTTTAGTTCTATTGTTCTTTTATATCCTTAACCTTAAGGAATCCAACAATGTTTCTTACTTTTTGGGGATCTTGGTCTCTGGTTATAATGGTACGGCACCATTATTTTCAAGTTCTCACTATTTTCTTTTTCTTTAATACAGTTGCTTTTTAGGTAATTATCCTACAGCAGTTCTCACTATATTTTTATTCATCCACATCTGCTTCAGTTCACTAAAACTATTCACCATACGAGTTAACTCATGCAGACTTTTTTCATCCGCACAATTTTGTTTTACCATCTCATAAGATTCGTCATTATTATTTTATATATTTTTGAGAAAAGCTTTTAATTGATTATAATTGTAGAAGTTCTTTTAGAATTTTCATTCTATAAAATGATAAATTATGTTCATTCTTTATATTTGAAAATTTATGACTCCATTGTAAAACTTGAACCTTTGTACCAAATATCATGTTTGCTCAAGCTAACTGTGACTATTTAAAAAAAATGTGTTTCTTTTCTTTATAATGTAATACATTTGCATTTTCTGGACCAAGAATGTGTTTCTTTTCTTTATAATTTAATACTATTGCATTTTTTGGACATAATCAATATAAGTTACAATCATTGTATGTTAATATTGATTCATCATACAAATTTCTCCCTCCCCTTATAGAATACATTTTTTAGAAAGGGGGAAGGGAACCCTGACTTCCCTGGAATCGTATGTTAGCTGCGTTGGAGTGGGTACTGCGAGGTGTGGTCGCCCCCCCCCTTGGTGAGGGGGGCAACCCTACTAGATCGATGTCCCCTATCCAGAGGTTTGGGGGGACTTGAGGGGGTCGTTATGACGTCATCCGGTGTCCCCATCCCCCCGGGAAAGCCGCTGAATGGATCCCAGTTGAACCTTTGAAAGTCGTTCCAGTTGAGGGGTGTGCTGGGGGGTTCTGTTGAGGGTGGCTGGGGGGTTAAGTCGAAAACACCTTACCGCAACAGTTTTCAGCTTGGCCTCTATCACCTTCTATCTTTCTTCAGTATCTTGCATCTCCTATGCTCTATTTCCTATGTTCTGTATCTTTTATTTCCCATGCTTTGTATCTAGAATTCATAATTCATCACTAGAAACTTGTATCCCCTGTTCTATAGTATTATCCCTATCTCACATTTTGTAAGTTCTACCATAGAGAAACGATAGCATAGATATCCCAAGGTATAGGGCGTTTATGTCGCAAGTTTTACTGTTATCCCAAGCCGATAGTTCACATAGTTCTTTCCTATGCAGCTGTGTGACGCTGGTAGTCTCTCAAATTGTGCCGTTCATACACCATCACCCTTACAAAACAGTAAAAATTGACAATAATCGACAGTAATCAGCTTGAGATAACAGTAAAAGTTGCGACATAAATTCCCTATACCATGGGATATCTACTTACGCTATTGATTCTCTATGGTTCTACATAGGCTCCTACATTCTTTATTTCATTCTTTTTTTCTACATTCTACATATTTTCATACGGTTTATTCCATGCCTTCTGAATAATAATTCTGGTATATTCAGTCTCTAGTATTTTCGGTATGATGTACTTCCCCATTTTTTCTTCAATGTTTCATATGAAATCCCATTTCCTCGCAAGTTGTATAATACTATCTGCGTTTCTTGTATCTTTTATGCCTCGTTTCTTGTATTCTCAATGTTTTGTTTCCCTGAAGCCTTTCATTAACCCTCTATCTCTTTAACATCATTCTATTATTTTTCAAAAATGCTTCAAATACTTCATATATTTTGTTATTGTTTTATTTAATAACATTTTTTTGTTATTTTTTAGTTATTTGTTGTATTTTGATAGTCTGTCTTTCTGATTTCATGTATTAAATTTTCTTATTTTGTATTCATGCTTTGTTTAGTATATTTTTGAGACGCTTCGTATTTCGCTCTTGGTTAATCCTTTACCTTGTATATTCCCTCCCATATGTTATCTTGCTGTATCTTTCGTTTCCCATGCTTTGTATCTATAATTCATAATTCATCACTAGAAATTTGTATTCTTTGTTCTACAGTATTATGCCAGTCTCAGGCATATGGGAAAATATTAACAAAGATATCTGATCTATATTCTATTTTATTTTCAATTGTTATTTATTTATCAATAACGTTATTACAATTATCAAAAGGAAAACCAAGCTTAGCTTGTACTATTCCTCTTCCAAATTTTAATGGCAATGAAGTCCAAAAGGTTGTTTGTTAAATAATTCAAAGAAGGAGATAATTATGAAACGTAGGACTACCGACAATCGATGAAAATAAGATCAGGCAACGAAAAGAATGACGAAGATGAGGAACAAAGAATGATAATAAAGAAACAAGAAAGATAAGAAGTGGACGAATCTAAGATTGTATGGCAGCAAATATCCCTGTCATTTGCACAGTTTGTAACTTATTGGAATCTAATTTGAACTCAGTTTGAGAACAATGTTGGATCTGGGAAATTTCATTGAGTAGAAAACCGACTCTCAATTGGATGTATTTTTGTACATAGAGTTCGTATGTGGGTTCAGCTGCAGAATGTTCTGCTTCATACGTCAGTTAAAACCAAATCGAACAAAGCCAAATATCGAGGTTTGCTGTGATTTAAAAACACAAAAACTGTTTAAGAACTAAAATACTGTTTGAGTTTCGAGTCAAGAAGCTTCAAAACTTCTAAAACTGTGGCTCCAACTATTTCTAACATTACCCAGGCTCATTGAGTAATTCCCTCACAAACCAATCCATTATCAAACTGTTGAATGTGCATCAAAAAACGATTTTCGTAATAGAATAGAATTCATTGGAAGAACTGATAAAATTCACGTCAAACAAAGTTGTAATTCATTGTTGATCCGATAACAATTTCATCAGGTAAAGTAATTTATTGATTAATCCATCAGCATTAGAGTCTTTCATTGATTAATCCACTGCCATTAGAGCGGTTGAAAGTGTCGTCAAATTTGTTGCATACTTTTTGTCTGTGTCCATTCTGACCTTTAGTGAGATTTACTATGAACTGTCAGCATTGGGAATGGATAACATTAATACTTCCTATTCAATCAATGGTGACATTATTCAGTGAATTCAGTTCTAATGAAGCAGTTGCATTACAGGCTTTCAATCAGTCACGTCATGTGGGTCAATGTTTGACGTATGAGAGAGAGAGAGAGAGAGAGAGAGAGAGAGTGAGAGAGAGAGAGAGAGAGAGAGAGAGTGTGATATTAGATTGGAGTTTTTTGTTTATGTATACTACATATTTACTGGCTTATACACCAATTCACATTAAAAGACAGTTTTTCTAATCATTCAAGAGATTGATTGATTGGTTGATTGATTATATGCCTTTATTAGGGCGGAATTAGGACTCCTGGTCCTCTCTGCCACACAACCCTTTGCGAAAGAAGACAAATTTACATAAGAACAGGAAAAATAGATTACATTATGTAATAAGATTACCTAAGATTAATATAAGTAAATAAAACTATTAATCAAAATACAATAACATAAAGATAATCTTAAACTTTATTTATGTATACAATTGGAAACAATATTTCAAATTCCACTCGATAAATCTATAGGAAAACCTATCAGAAATGAAGAGATGAACATCTAATCAAGTTGCCATTCACTCACACATGCACACAAAACAACCCTAAAAACAAAGATTTTACAAAGTATAATAATTATTAATTAGTAAACAAGTAGAATTGGATAGTCTTGTTGTTTAACGAGAGGTAGACGGAATGGATTAAATAAAAGCAGAGAACAATAGGTAGTGGGAGATGAATGGAGTGGGTATAAGAATGGAGTAGGGAGTAGAAAAAAAGAGAAGTACCTAGATGATTTCTCATGCCAATGAGAAAACTCAAGGATTAATATTGGTGAAAGAAGTATTCGAAAGAAATAGATGAAGTGAAATAAGGATAAAATTGAGAAATGAGGATGTAGTAAAAGAGGAAAGAGTACAGTACGGAATACAGTAGTCCCACTATTTATTACATCTCCATAACCCATATCTCTCTTGCTCCTTCTCTTCCTCTCTCACTCCCTCTCACCCTATCTATTTCTCTCTCAATTTCACTTCTGATTATTAATCAATCAATCAATCACTAACACCCTCTTCTTCTGTTCTTTTATATTACTAGGTCTCTTTTTCGTCTCTTCATTCACCTTTTCATTCGCACTATTTCCTTTTTTCTCTTCCAATCGCTGATCATTACTTTTTAGTACATCTTTCTTCCTCTCTCTCGCTCTCTCACTTCTCTTTCTCTAGCACTGCAAATAAAAATCATTCAATCAATCTCACAAACCACCCATTTTCTCACTCTCTCCCTCTGGCCTCCTTTTTTACATCCTTCTCTCACTATCTCTCTCTCACTCTCTCTCACACACTCTCTCTTTCTCATTCTCTCTTTCTCATTCTCTCTTTCTCATTCTCTCTCTCTCATTCTCTTCTGTTTGGCAGTTGTTAAATATCCATTCGCTAATCGGGTTGACATTGCACAATGCTCCATCTGCCTGGTTCCATTCTTTTCCAGTCATCAAACGTTATCTTAACGACATTTGGCTCTACTCGTCCAAATATCCACGTATTTATATACTTTTACACCCCCAAAACTATATACTTTTATCACTACCATTGTATTATATTCTTGTATACTCATCGAATACATGTATATACTGTATGTCTCTATTCTTTTTTCCTCGCAACTATGAAAATAAAGACAGGATAGCTTTTACTATATCTGTATGTATATTATCACTCTTTTCCTTCACAATGATGGGAGAATAAAAGCAGCTTTTATACCCTATTGGGTCCATTTTGTGTGGTAGTTTGCGTTGCTTGACCATTTTGATATGAGAATAGGGTAACTGAGAAAGGATTTGCAGTTTTTCATTGATGAAGATACGATTTGAACTTAACGAGTCCATCAATTGGAATTTGATACGAGAAATCATCACTGGAGGATTTGTAACAGTTTTTGGTTGATTGAAAGTCGATTGATGAGATGATGCGTTTTTTATTTGTTCACGTGATCAGGTGAGTTTAGGTTGATTCAAGATTCAAGATTCTTTATTGCCAGAACAACATTAAATTGTATGAGCACGTCAAAAAATAATAACAATAATATAACACTTGTGAAATAAAAGAGAAATTAAGATGTAAAATTAAGCATATGATAATAGAAATAGTATAATATATGAAAATATTACAATAACAATTTGTCTTAACATTTGGTCTTATATATTTGTAGGCTTGTAGGGATAAATTGAAACGCGGTTTTAGTTTGGCAAAGGTGGAGATGGGGAATTTAATTGAGTTTAATCATCATTTGGATTTTAGTTTTGCTTCCTTGAAGTATTATAAATGACTCAGCTTTATCCTTTCATTTCCCACTTACTATGAAAATTATTGGGGAATAACAGGCGAGTCTTGAAATATCCCTCTTCGGTATTCAAATAAGTAATATACTGTGAAATAAGGTTTGTTCTCCATTCTATGCAGTATTTTCATCATATTCAAATCATTTCACAAATATAGATTTTTTAATATATTGTTTCATCAATCTACTTTCTTTTGAAGTTCTCCAATCTATCATTATCATTTTTTATCGAATTTTAAAAATAATAACTGAACATTCATTACTGGCGATTTCGGTTTCACATTGTTTTCGCCTGTATACTGCTAGTCCATTCAAAATGGCTTCCAACACATTTAGTGGCGACCATTTTCTGATTTAGCTTCTCGCGTTCCTATTGGCCATACCGTCTTCCTATTGGCTGAAATATCATTGGTTGTTCAGTAGTCGCTTCCCCTCTCCTTTTTATGGTTCCCGGCAATCGTATTCTACTTGGTTTCTTGCAATCTTTGATTGAAATGACTTGTAATCATGACAATCACATAATTTATTATTTCCAAATAACGAGAAACGATAGAAAGGTTAACAAATAGACAGAAATAGATGATTTCTTAGTAGTAAGTTACAGAATTCCCACAATTTTAACTAGTTATTCTATAACCATATAGTTAAAGTAATTTGTAGGTACAAGTATTCTTTGGATCTTTCTAGATCAGTTTGTTCAATTTCGAGTTTTATTTCCAGGTTTCAAGATGGAATCTATATATTATTGGTTATCAAATATAGAAAAAAATACGATCAATTGAATATTTCAAAGCAAGAATCTTTCTCAGTAATAGCAGAATAATAGCAGAAATAGCAGAGTCGACGTTATCAAGTACCCTAAGTTCATTGTTATTTATTTATTGGTTGAGCAATACAATACAATAGTCTGAATAGAAAAAACAAGCTATTGCCCAAAACTTCTTCTGTTTCCTAATTCTGTCTCAAATCGTCTGTATTTGTAATTTTGTTATCTGTAAATTGTGGTGCATTTTCTCTCATGATTGAAATGTGTATCTCTTTGAAATTCTCCTGATTAATGGTGGAGACTCAACTTGACGTATTAGAAATGAAATTGATGAAAAACAAGTTAACTAAGATAACATCTTTTCATGAAATGTTTCCAATTATTAACGGTCAATGCTTTAAACTGTCTGTTCCTTGGAATTTTCCTAATCAACGGTCAATACTTAATCTCTTTACTGGAAAAATACTCGATAAATGAAAAAGTGAGCTTCATAAAAAGGGAAAGACCATGGTGTTCTCATTAATTTCCAAAAACATTTCAGCAGCAAACTTTCTGTAAGAGGCTTACGGTTCTCAGTTTAGGTTCAATACGGAGACCTTCCTTTGTGAGTTTGACAAAGGAAAATTGAAGACCAGTTTTGTACAGGGCAAAATAACTTGTCAATAAAACGCGTGGGGTCACTGACTTTGAGATTGAGGTTTATTTCTGTTGTTCAAGCATCCCCCCTGAACCCTCAACCCTTCTGCCCGTCGCAACAACAATCAGCTGTTCCCGATCAGTCCATTACATCGCTTTATTGATCACTTGACCCCCGCCCTTCTGGTTACTCCACCCTTGGTGCTCCACCCTCTTATTAGTATCCCTTGTCGAGAAAATGTAGTTGTCCTTGTGATCGTAATCTCAGTAGCAAATAAAATTGTGCAATAAAATGTTGAGTACTGGGTTTATCTCAGATTTGGAAATTTGTTTTTGTTTTTTTTATTGTTGGTATGAGTAGGGGAGGTTGTAAAAAGGGAAAGGAAAGTCTCAATCCCTGAATTGATAGAATAATGAGAAATTAGTCTTTGTTAGAACAATCAACAATGTTCCAGTATATTCGACTAATAATTTATTACGATTTATTACGATTAATAATTTTGTAAACCTACAATTATTTATTATTTCTTGTCTATTTTGACAAGGAAGAGAACAAATAATTATCTCTTGTCCACTTTCACGAGAGAAAGGGGGGAGAGTGTGAGTGAGAGATAATACGAGAGACAAATAGAGAGTGAAACTGAAATAAGTGGAGTATGATAGTAGAATATGTTGATGATCAGAACCCTAAAACTGTAGGCCTAAACAGAACGTATGTATGCTGGAGTTACTGAATAGAAAATTCGCAGATGTGAAAAGTGGATGAATTGATATGAGCATAAGATTAAAATCGAAAGACTAGAAAACGAGGTAATGAAGAATACGAATGAGTTTGATGAGAGGAATAGATATGAAATCGAAAGAGAGAGAATCTAGGTAAGGAGAAGGAATGTTGAAGAGATGACTGGGAGAATGAGTATTGAAGTGAATTTAAGGCACAAGTTAAGGAGAGAATTGAGACAGAAGGCGAGAAAAAGGATGAAAGCAAAGACAAATGAACAACGTAATGAGGGGAAATGTTGAAGAAAGATGAGAATCAGGATGAAAGCGAAAGGGAAAAGATGTTGAAGAAAGGCGAGAATGACGGTCATACCAAGTTTTTAGCGGGGCAGGAAAATGTCCGATTGGCTTCGCTGTCTATTTAAAACCTAGGAGGGTGAAGTTGGGGCACAGCGGCCCTCTATTACACTTAACCCTCAACCCTGATTGAGTTGTCGTCTGAAGAACCCCTCGAAAAAACGTCTTATGTGGTCTGGCCTTAAGAGTATGAACGCTGATAAGAGAAGAAGCATGTAAGGAGAGAGACTCTATGAGAATGACAGACAAAATTTCCGAAAATTGAGCAGAGAATTAAAATGAAAGTGATAGATAGGAACAAGGAAGTATATAACATAAAAGGGCGGGGAAAATTGATGATTGCCAAGGATTGAAGATATAGGTAGAAAGGGAAAATTTTGGAGATAAAGGCAGTGAAAACCCATAAACAATGGACAAAGAATTAGGATTTTAAAGCGAGAGTGAGAGAGGAGCACAAGGTTAGGAGCAAATATCATCATGAAAGGCGAGAATAAGGATAATAAAACTGAGAGGAGAGAAAATGATGTCGACAATGATGATCATGATGATGATGATGATGATGATGATGAGGAGGAGGACGTGTTTGAGGAGGAGGAGGAGGATGAGGAAGAGAGCAAACAAGAGCGAGGTAGCGACAATATGCGCTGAAAGCTGTCGCTGTCGTGTACCGCTCAAGGGAAATTGAGTCCATAAATATTGCAGCGGCCGCCATGGAGCTATGGAGCACTGAATGATGGAGGCATGGAGCTGTGGAGGACGGAGTCGTGGCGCTGCACAGTGTCTTGGGAGGCGTGCCTTCATATCAGTCAGTCGGGTCAAGTTTGATGAGAACGCGCGTCACTCGCTTTGTGTGGGTGTGCTGCTTTATTAGGGAGAGAGAGAGAGCGAGTGAGAGAGAGAGAGTAATAAAGTTAGGGAGGGGTAAAATGAGAGAGAGAATGAGAGAGTAAGGAGAAGGAATTGTTGGATGTAGTAGGGACGGTGTTATAGTGAGAAATGTGAGAGAAGATGTTGATGAATTTTTGATGATACGACTTGAAATTATTGACACAACCACTAATTTATGTAGACTTTGAGGAATGCATAAGCAAATAGAAAATATCACTCTGGTTGGATGTGAGGAGGTGTAACTATAGGATTAGCCGGTATAAAGTTTTCAGGGTCATTAAATATAAAGGGGTTTTTTATATTAATAAAGAAAAAACATAATATTATAATTATAAACCCAAAGATAGTTTCAGGCTATGTGGGGGTTTCGTTGTAATGAATTTCTGACCAACAAAAAAGCCATACGATTATTATATTGTGAGATATCGTTAACAAAAGCTTCGAAGCTAGCTTACCAGCTTTTCAGTTGACTAGGGGTTGAAAATATGGTGAGGAACTCTTGTAAGCAACTCCCCATCAACTAAAAGTTGTACGAATATTATATTATCAGGTGTTCCATGTTATAAATCTCTTTGAAGCTACAATACTAGTTCTTCAGTTCTTCACGAGAGATATAAATCAAATATGGAAATATGGTGACTTTCTCAGTTGATAAGAATTTTTGAAATACTCTTCAATGCTTCATTCCATTACGAAGTGCTTGTCAATGATCACTTTCAAATACTTGAATTACCACATAGTCCGATTTTTATGATTAAAAGCTATTAGTTTCCACTCAAGTTTGTGGAGCACTTTCGGACACTGAGTGCCGGTTGCACAACAGCCGGTTAAATTTTAACCGTGATTAATTCCACGAGAACAAATCAGAGAAGCCGTCTTTTCAAAAACGCCGTCTCTGATTGGTTCTCGTGAAATTAATCACGGTTAAAATTTAACCGGCTGTTGTGCAACCGGGCCTGAGTATTGAAAAAGGGCCTAGCATCCGAAAGCGCTCCATAAATGTGAGTAGAAGCTAATAGCTTTTAATAATAAAACTTAGACTGCTATGTCGAATTCAAGTATTTGAAAATTTGTGAAACTTGTTTCAAATATCAAGTATTTCAAGAGGAGACTCTCTTAATTCAATATTAATTATATGCGATATTATAGATTATCTATGGATAAACTGAAAAAACTACTACTACACAAAAAAATCGTTAATCAAATTTAAAATATGTTTTTATTGGAAGTAGGGTGAAGAAATGTATTTATTTTTCAAATTTTTCCAATTGATGAGCCCGTGAGTTCACATTGAAATTTGTACCTTTCATGTGATGAACTTGAATAGATTAAATGTGTGTTTCTAATACATTGATACACATTTCTTACAAATTCTATACATGGGAAGCTTTTAGTGCAAATACAGTACCCAGAAAATGAAATTGAACAACCATTATATTACAGCAAGCGGCGATGAAGAAAATTTTGCACATCGCGGTGTCTGAATAATAATTTTCCCGCTCATTTTCAAATGGAAAAACTCCAGCAAAACTTTGTCTATGATCTCTGGGCCCTGTAATTGAACCACGAGAGGGGAGATTTGGAGAAATGGAGTTGTAAGGAGGGTGAGAGGTGAAGATGGAAGAGGTGGTGGATGAAGAGGAGGAGTAAAAGAGATTCAGTGATAACGATGATTGTGAGAGGCGACATGATGAGAAAACTGCTAAACGGGAATGAAATTTCCTGAGTTTACTGTCACTTCGTGCATTTGATGGCGGCATTTTTAAATTGAACTTTTTGATTACCGCGGAGCGAATATTTGTTTGCAAGCTGTTTGAGAGAAAAGTTGGAAAAAGTTCAATTTCCAACAAGCTGTTTGATATTACTACTATTTACTTGGTTTGGTTGCGTTCGTGAGAATTTTGTCTCTCATCTTTTGTATTTTACCTTTTGACTGTTGAAATGAATCTTATCCTACTCGTAAGTTCTTATTAATACACATGAAATCATAATTGTATTCTGTCAAAACTAATTTTATTTCTCTATTTTTCAGGTAAGTTGGCTTTGCTTTACTATTATGGAGACGAACGTAGTTCAGGTAAATAGAAACAATACTCACATTGAATATTAATGAAAATTTGAATATCTTTCAATTTTTCATAAGCCCACTTATAAATTTGCTCCTTTCACCTTAAATATTTTTCTTCTTCTCTTCTCACTTTCCCTCCTCTTCGTTCTCTCCCTCATTCACTCAATATTCCTCTCACCTAATTTCTCTCTCTCTCTTCTTTTATGCCCATATTCAGGTACACTCACGTTCAAAACGCTCCCATCCAATCCACTCTGTACGGTACACTCTTTCATTAGCATATCTCAATTAGGCTAATTCGGTTTTAATATGTGACTGAATCCTCCACATGAGCTTGCGGTTGTCAGTTTGTAATTAGGCTAATAATTAATTGAGGTCGAATTTAATCGTCGTTTGAAGCTGCACAATTGAGTAGCTATTTTTGGGGGTTGTATCACATCTACCTCCCTTGTAGGTAGAGGGGTTGCACCAGAATCGCCATAAATAACTTCTCAATATGATTTGAGTATATTGTCAGTATAAAGTAAACTTGAATTTTAAAAAACACTTTTGAAGTGAAAATACACTTACTTTTGTAGTGACGATCGTTTCGACCTGTTGTTGGTCATTATATAAAAAGCCATCTAATTTCCATCTGTATATAAAAAGCATTCATGCTTCCTATGATATCAATGCTTCTAATTGACAATTACCAAATACATATTAATTAAGGAAGTATACATTAGATTCAGTTCACATAACTATGCTTCAAATACTACCTTGATATTGGCTTTTCTCAAATGAGAATTCTAAATTATGATTGGTTGTGACTGTGACTCCTGTTAGAAGCTATTGCTTCTCCGACTATCGCCCTCCTCTCTCATTCCCTCCTCTCTTTTCCCTCCCCTCTCCTCATTTTATAGCTTAGAGATTCAT
This sequence comes from Nilaparvata lugens, assembly GCF_014356525.2. Classification (NCBI taxonomy): domain Eukaryota; kingdom Metazoa; phylum Arthropoda; class Insecta; order Hemiptera; family Delphacidae; genus Nilaparvata; species Nilaparvata lugens. The sequence goes on along the minus strand of NC_052513.1, from coordinate 33,167,154 downwards.
TCTCTTAACTCGATTTTTCTCAGTATTTCTACTTCCTCGAGGAAAATAATAATTTTTAATATCATAATTATAGCACTAATTTCCTTTGCAAAACTAGTCTCAGTCATGTTTTTAAACCTTTGTATCATTAGAATAAAAATTTTTGGTTTTCCATCATTTCCAAGTACTAGCACTTTAATTTCAACTTCAAGCTTTCTGCTGATGCTCTAAACTGATTCTGCTGTTTTTAAACCTCTGTATCATTAGAATAATCGTTCTTGGTTTTCTATCATCTCCAAGTACTAGCACTTGAATTGCAGCTTCAAGCTTTCTGCTGAAGCTCTAAACCGTATACCACATTCAACCAATCACACCAACGCTCTTACAGCTAATGATTTATACATTAAAGGACTGAGTGGGTGTAATTGACGTGGAGAGCGAGACGTATACAGAGGGAGTCATATGTATGGGAACCCTTCAATAAATTGGAGACTGTTCTAGATATAATACTGTAACTTTCAGGATAAGTTATTGGTCAAATACTCTAAATTTTGACGTACGGTCTAAATTGACTTTACGATCAAGGTTTTTGAAAGATGTCAAGAGATTTGTAATGGAATGTGAGAATATAGATACTTTTTTTAGAATTCTCATGTAGATTTGTATAATATCATAATATTGTACAATATACTTCGAAGCTAAAATTGATAAATCATTGATACTGTTATGTAATATGTGTCACTTCATATGCGACTGTCGGCCTCAGTAACTACATTTTAGCGCTATAGTTTTGTAATCAATTTTATATCACCATCTCAAACAGGTTTAGTACCTCGAGATGCAAATACTCAATTGGCATTGCATTTTATTTTGTAATAGTATTTTCTCATGTTGTAAAATTTGTATTGATTTTATTATGCATTTCTAAGATGTTGTAATTTTATATTTCTGCCAATAAAAACAACTGAATTTTAACCTCTCATAAGGGGGAGACTTGGGGGTTGTAACTCGAATATTTTAAATGTAAACACCCATTGTGTGGTACATCATTTCAAAGGCCTTTTTGAAACAAGAGAGATGGCATCAACAAAAATGTTCTATGAAACTTGTATCCGAAATGGCGGCTGATAGAAGTTTGAGTTTTTAAAGAAATAATATTCATAAATCAGCTGCCATTTTTGATAAAAGTATCATAGAACATTTTCATTGATGTCATCTTTCTTGTTTCAAAAAGACCTTTAAAATGATGTACCACACAATGGGTGTTTACATTTAAAATATTCGAGTACAACTCCTAAGTCACCCCCTTAGAGGGATTGGAATTCAGTTGTACGTCAAAAGGTGGAGTATTTGACCAATAACTTATCCTTAAAGTTACAGTATTATATCCACAACAGTCTCCAATTTATTGAAGGGTTCCCATACATATGACTCATTCTGTATACTGCAGTTAGTGGAAATAACATAATTTTTAGTCATTATTGCCTATAGTTAGTGGAAGCAACATAACATTTAGTGTTCACATACATCTATTTAATAGTCATTTATAAAATGTATATAATAGCCGTATGGGAAATGCATGTGTAACTAATATAACTTGACTTTATGAATGAATGGAGCATATAGCTCTTGTTCAAATTCTCTATGGAGGGAAACTCTACAGCCCACTATTCTACTTGCAGTTTCAATTGATTTCAAGTTGTATGCATGTTATACATGTGTAATGTACTTGTATATCAGGCCTCACATGTGCTGTGTGTAGGCTCCCTTTTTTGCCGTAATAAACTTGTGCTGTACGGAAGCAGGGTGCAATCGCCAGCACTTGTTAACGACAGCATGAATTTGAGTAAGTCGAGTTTTGTCTTTTGTGAACTTAGCTCTCTATAGGTGGTTAGGCTCTCAATGGAATAGGGTTGGTTATTCCAACAATTGAGAAACTTCTTTAATCTTCTAAACAAGGAAAAGATTATCTGGAAAAATTCACTCAAGCCAGTTACACACACCTATGTTTATGGGGAAGAGTTTAATTGCAATCATAAAAGCTCGTTAATTTAACTGAGTAAATTATTGTTCATGATTCAAAGTGTGATGCTTGGGAAAGTGAGGAAGATATATCATGTGAAATTCGAAGAATAGATACAATATATTATTGTAATTAGGTGTATTTCTCTCGTACTCTAAATTGTATTTTGATTGGTATTTTCCTGACTGATTTTCTCAGCCAATGGCAGACGCTGTGAAGAAATAGCACGTCAATAGAAGGGCGTGGAATATATTCCAAAATGGCTGTCCAAACCCCTAACATAGGATGTGGTCATTTAGAATCTACTCTGTTTATAAACATTTTCAGCCAGTAAGAGGCGTAGTTGATTGTATGTAGAAATTAAGTTATCTCTCATTGAATTTAGTTATATTGAGGATGTCTACCACTGATCACTGATTTGGAAGACTCTTGACGTGCTCATTCCGGATATTTTATAATTTATAATTTTGTTCCTTGTTGTCACATTTGGTGACTTGTGTCAGTTGATAAAGAGAGAGTTAGTCTAAATGATAAAGATCAAGCCCTGAAATGACAGTCTTTTTCAATTACATAAAACTGGAAGTGCAAACATTTTAAATTGTTACTTTCAAGTATTTGAATGAATCTTGAAGGATTTAGAGGAAACGAATTATGTTGGAAAATAGAATAAATTTTCCACTTTTTACGATGAAACGGAAAAATAGCTTATCAGTAGTAGATTAGAAAGCTGATTTTCACATGAATCATTACGTCGATATTAAGTGAGCTTGTGTATTGGTATTCACAACCGTGTCTCAGACTTGTAATAAGTAAACGTCTTTTAATTTGTTTTTGACGTTTTTTTGTAAACGTCTTTTGACAACAAATCAAAAAGACGTTTACATATTACAAGTCTGAAACACGGTTGTGAATACCAATACATAAGCTCACTCAATATTGACGAAATGATTCATATGAAGATCTGCTTTCCAATCTACTAATGATCAAGCTATTTTTCCGTTCCTCGTCCAAAGTGGAAATTTTTTCCATTTTCCAACATAATTCGTTGACTCTAAATCCTTCAAGATTCATTAAAATACTTTGAAAGTAATTTAAAATGTTTGTTCTTCCAGTTTTATGTTATTAAAAAATACTGTCATTTTTCAAAGCTTGATAAAGTTCTTATCATTTAGACTAACTCTCTCTTTATCAACTGACACAAGTCACCAAATGTGACAACAGCAACCTGTAGCCATGTGATCAGCACGCTCCATTTCGTGCTGGCTGCAGTGGGGAGGCAGAGTCCCAGCATCATCTCACCCGGATGTGGTGAGGTGGTGGGGGTAGCGACTGCAGAGTGCTGCATTGGTCGACGCTTCCCGGCTCCGGCAGTCTGTGTCGGGTCGCTCTAGGGGTGACATCTCCTCTCACTTCCTCACCACGCCACTATGGATCATGGTGAACTGTTGCTTCCATCGGGGATAATAACTCCGTTTTCAGTTGAACCTTGAAGCTGTGTTCCCCCTTACGGTTTTTCCAAATAATCGGTTTTAGTGAGTTTCGATTGGTAAAGTGGCCTGTTGATACCCTCGGGATCATTTTTATTATTATTGTTGGTAGAGGTCCGTACTCCACCAACATTATTATTATCATTCATGAAATTATTTTAAAAATCAGTTGATAGTTTTTGTGAGGTTAGGAAGGTATTGTTGTTTTCCAATTTATTTTCTCAAATCCAGTGGGACATCTTGTGGTACCCAGACAGTTTTATTGAGTGGAGGTTGAGAGGTAGTCATGGAAGCTTGAAACCTGTGTTACATAACTTGTGTTTCAAATATTAGTTGTGGAAATTAGTTGATTTGTGTTAGATTTGGAAGGTTTTCCATTTTTTTTCAAATCTAGAGGGACACTTTGTGGTACCCAGACAGTTTTATTGAGTGCGGGTTGAGAGGTAGTCATGGAAGCTTGAAACCTGTGTTACATAACTTGTGTTTCAAATATTAGTTGTAGAAATTAGTTGATTTGTGTTAGATTTGGAATGTGTTCTATTTTTTTCAAATCTAGAGGGACACTATGTGTTACCCAGACAGTTTTATTGAGTGAGGGTTGAGAGGTAGTCATGGAAGCTTGAAATCTGTTTTACATAACTTGTGTTTCAAATATCAGTTGTAGAGATTAGTTGATTTGTGTTAGATTTGGAAGGTTTTCCATTTTTTTCAAATCTAGAGGGACACTTTGTGGTACCCAGACAGTTTTATTGAGTGAGGGTTGAGAGGTAGTCATGGAAGCTTGAAATCCGTGTTACATAACTTGTGTTTCAAATATCAGTTGTAGAAATTAGTTGATTTGTGTTAGATTTGGAAGGTTTTCCATTTTTTTTTTTTTCAAATCTAGAGGGACACTTTGTGGTACCCTGACAGTTTTATTAAGTGAGGGTTGAGAGGTAGTCATGGAAGCTTGAAATATTTTCTACAACTTGTGTTTCAAATATTAGTTGTGGAAATTAGTTGATTTGTGTTGGATTTGGAAGGTTTTCCATTTTTTTTTCAAATCTAGAGGGACACTTTGTGGTACCCAGACAGTTTTATTGAGTCAGGGTTGAGAGGTAGTCATGGAAGCTTGAAATATTTTTTACAACATGTGTTTCAAATATTAGTTGTGGAAATTGGAAACCCTTGTATTTGTTGATTTGTGTTAGACTTGGAGGGTATTGTTGTTTTCCATTTTTTTTCAAATTAGTGGGACACTATTTGAAAGGTAGTTGAAATCTGTGTTTCCTGCTTTGAGGTATCTTCAAACGTATACATATAGATATATATATATATGTTATAAACGAGTTTATTCTACAGCTCCAGCCGTTTCTCGCATCCCATCTGCCATTTATTGCGATTATTCCAGTCTCCCTGGACCAGATTTCTTCAATCTTCAAACTTAAGAGTTGTTATCAAAGTCAATACCAGATTCATGATGTGATATGTGTCGAGTTTGATAAAAAAAGAATGCTGATCTTCAGCACAATCTTATCCTCCGTTTAGTTTTTCTTCTTTATCAAATCTTCCTTGTTCTAACCTAACTCTCAGTTTATAAGAAGGCTTTTCTCCACGACATAAAATACATGAAGGTTTCAGATCATTAAATACATGAACATCTATCTGTCTTATAAAGTATAATTGCATCTCCCCTATTCATTCTTTCATTTAAATCATATCAGCTTCCTTAACTCCCTCCAAAATTTTTCCATCGTCCAAATTTCCTTCAAAATCAGTTCCATAACTTTCCCGATCTTCTTTGTAGGTTGAATACAGTAACTTCCCTATGATCCCTCTCCAGTGAAACTATGATTACAAGAACATTCTCAGAGATTGTCATCAATGTTTATCAGAGATTGACAAAGGTGTAATAACCGAAACCGGTCTTTCTAATTATCAATAAATCAGTGGTTTTTTGACAATTTCTTAGTCTTTTTCATTCAATATGAATAATTACCACAATATCAACTTCTCAACTACACAAAAAGAGAACATTCCTCCCCTTCCTCAAGTTTGGTAACTTAGTTTTAATTACTCTCTTCCTCCTCCTCTCCGTCACCTCCTACTCTCCGTCTCCTCCTCCTCTTCCTTCTTCTTTTTCTTCTTTATCTTCTTCCACTTCCTCTACATTCATCCACGTCCCCTATTCCTCCCTATCCATCCTTATTCTCCTTTATAACAATCCACCCTTGTAAAGTCAAGCTGTTACAAGAAGTGACACGGATCCAAGGAATTTGCTTTCTAACTCATAAAAACTCATAGAAAGCTCGTGTAGCTTGTTCTATACCGACCAGCGACCCTACTTCAGTCACAACTTTGTTAGTATAGATTTTCTTGCTTCCATGACTACCTAGCTTAACGGGGAACTATTTTTCCAGTGAAAAACTCTAATTTGTGTTCGAAGTGCGTCGTATTGTTACGAAAATGAAAACTTTCGAAACTGGGACTGTCATCTGCAAAGTGGGGTTATTGGTTACAATCAACTAACTATGTTACGGTCCTACGTGTTTTCGTCCTCTTCTTCTTCTAGTCCTCGTCCTTCCTCTGTTTTCCTCCTACTACATTCCTTCTAGACTTTGTCTTTTAACTCCTGTCCTGCTTCTAGTCAGTCCACTTCCTATTACCTCATCCTTCATCTCCTTATCTTCTATTTCTTTGACTCACCTTCTACTTTGCCACCCTCTCCCTCCTCCTACTTCACCTCCTCCTCCCCCTCCTCCACCTCCTCTTTCTCCTTCTTGTCCTTTTCCTTCTTCTCTTTCTTCACCACCTCCTCCTCCTTCTCACCTTTCTCATCTTCCTCACCTCTCTACCCTTTTCCTCATTCCTTCGACGACGTCCTTCTCCTCCAAAAATGAGCGGAGTTGGTTTTTTGGCGGCCGTAAAGACGTTCACCCCACGGAGGCGGCGCTCGGAAAAGCGTCGTCCTGATTTGTCGTCAACCGCCCCCCTGCCGCCCGATGTGGTGCCCTCTTGTCTGCCTCCAATCACGCCGCCCCCTGCTTTTCTGCCCCCGGGACACCGGAAGGCACTGCCGCAGCAGAATAAGCAAAATGACCAAGGTAAATCTAGAGATGAGAACAGTGTTATTTGGTCCATAGTGAGATCAATTTGAAAGTGTCGAGAATTTTAGGGTATTGTACCTGGATGCTAGGAGACTACAAATGTCATATTTGAAGTGTCCAAAACTCAGCGGTTATCCTTATAGCTGCCATTTTGTTTTTTTCACTTAAAAATTTTTATCTCAAGAACGAAATGTTGTATTGATCTGGAATTTGGCATGAATATTTATGCTATAAAGACTCAACTACAAAAAATAAAAAAAAAATTTTTCGTTGAAATTTTTCAAAATGGCGGCCATTTTAAATTTTTGATGGCGAATATCTCGAAAACCGTCCATTTTACAGAAAATTTACAAGAGACAAAAAAGTTAGAAAATTTTTTCACGATTCCAATGATACCTAATTTATTAAGATTGGTCGAAGAATAACAGAGAAATTAATTTTTTTCGTACTGCATGCATGACCACTTTTCACCATTTAAAGATCAATATTAATTTTTTTTATAATTTCATGAAAACCGTTCTTATTACAGAAATATACAAGAATAACTTTCCTCCAAATTTTATTTTACATTGAAAAATATTAATTTCACTCAAATCGGTTCACTGATACTAATGCAGCAATTGCTCAAAATGCCGTCCTTCAACTTGATTACACAGTCTGCACCTTTCAATCATGGACCGTCGAACTGCTATAAAAGCATTTTCATCATCTTGAATGGCACCTGCTGCAGCAACCACTCTTGCCACAAGGTCTTCTTCGTTTTCTACTGGCGTGCTGTAAACAAGGTCTTTCATATGGCCCCAGAAAAAAAAATCTAAAGGGTTGAGGTCAGGTGAACGTGCGGGCCACGGTACTGGTCCACCCCGCCCAATCCACCGCTGACGATAGGTCATGTTCAGAAAGTCCGTAACAACATTTCCGAAATGAGCAGGGGCACCATCATGTTGAAACCAAATATTATATCTGTTTGCAAGAGGCACATCTTCCAAAAGTTCTGGTAGTATGTCTCTTAAAAAAGTAATGTACGTGGGAGAATTCAGACGATTAGGAAGAATGTATGGTCCAATCACGCGATTACCTAAGATACCCGTCCAAACATTCAGCGAAAATCTATGCTGATAACCACGCACTTTGACCTCATGAGGATTGTCTAAGGCCCAGACGTGACTGTTGCGAGAGTTGAAGATTCCTTCTCTTGTAAAGCTGGACTCATCGGTAAATAACACATTTTCTAGAAAATTTGGTTGGATAATGTCTTGCTGAAGAAACCAACGGGCACAGTTTACTCTTGGCTCATAGTCGCGTTCAACCAATGAGTGAACTTTTTGAAAGCGGAAGGGGTGAAGTCTTTCCTTGTTTAGTACACGCCACACAGAAGAAGCACTTGAATTGATTTGCTTTGCAACTGCTCTCGTACTCGTTCTAGGATTGAAATCGAATTTCTGCAATACTTCCTCTTCAAAAGCAACATTTCGAACTGCTCGAGGCCTACCAGCAATTACCCTGTTCCGTTCAAATGAACCAACTTCTCTCAGCCGATTGTGAGTTCTTGTGAACACCTTGTCGGAAGGGAGACGGCGGTTTGGAAATGCAGCTGCATACATTCTTCTTGCTTCGGTCGCATTGCCAAGAGCTGCTCCATACATGAAGTGAATATCGGTGTACTCCAGCGAACTAAATTCCATTACAATAATTAATATTTGTGTAGAAGCAACGTAAGAAAATATTGAAACTGGAAATTTAAGATAGAAATAAGACCTAGGAAACGTGAGACTAAGAAATAGAAGCACTACATCTGGTTCTTTACTTTTAATGAAACAACAATACTTTTACAAGACAAACATTATCATCTGAAAACCATTGTAAAATCATCTGTTTGCCCATATGGAGCCATACCGAGTTTCAAAGCTTCATCTTAACTACATCTGGAATTAAAAAATTAATATTGATCTTTAAATGGTGAAAAGTGGTCATGCATGCAGTACGAAAAAAATTAATTTCTCTGTTATTCTTCGACCAATCTTAATAAATTAGGTATCATTGGAATCGTGAAGAAATTTTCTAACTTTTTTGTCTCTTGTAAATTTTCTGTAAAATGGACGGTTTTCGAGATATTAGTCATCGAAAATTTAAAATGGCCGCCATTTTGAAAAATTTAAACGAAAAATTTTTTTTTATTTTTTATAGTTGAGTCTTTATAGCATAAATATTCATGCCAAATTTCAGATCAATACAACATTTCGTTCTTGAGATAAAAATTTTTAAGTGAAAAAAACAAAATGGCAGCTATAAGGATAACCGCTGAGTTTTGGACACTTCAAATATGACATTTGTAGTCTCCTAGCATCCAGGTACAATACCCTAAAATTCTCGACACTACTTCTGAAACACCCTGTATATTAAACTTACTATGTTTCAAATTTCGTGAAAATCGTTAGAGCAGTTTTCGAGATCCGTTGAACATAAATTAATATAAATAACCAGATATAAAAATACAGAAATTGCTTGCTTAATATAATAAGTTATACGGGTATATGGGATTCATCAAGCATTCCTCCCATCCTGAAATTTATTTAGTAAAACTTGATAGTCACAGTTGAAATTGTTCAGAATTATGTTCATATAACAGATTATCATTCATAAGAAGCAAATAATACTAAATTTATAATCTATTTTTGACGTGGTTATGGGATGTCTAAAAATTCAGACTGATGTAAAAACAGGGTTTTACGATTATAATAAAACCTACTCAACTATGGGAAAGTCATGTACTAGAGCAGGAATGTGACATCCTTTTTCGTATTCATTGATGAAATTCGGTTTATAGCGATGTAGTGTCACAATGATATGATTCAAGTTGTTAACCACAATAGAGACAGGTACAGATTGGTAGAAATTGCTAGAGGAAACCACATATCTCGGAAAATGAATCTTAAAAATGTTCACAATCTTATAGTTGAATTCAACGTTGTGACTAGTAGAATAGCACACATTATAGAGAGGAGATTAGATTATAATATTCTGTTCTGCTTTTTTTTATTTTAATCAACAATATATAAAAATTGTGAGACTAACATTGTTAGGGATTTTTTTTTTGCTGGGGAGCTTAGCAATGCTAAAATTGTAACTGCAGACTCTACAGCTCTACAGTATTTTTTCAATTTCGTGACGATCCATGACTGTTCGTCATTTGGGGAGTTTGAGTTGCTTATCCATATTTATGTGCAAAGTTGAAATACTGTTTGCGTGAGAGGCTGTTCCTCTCTTCTCCCCTCGACATCCACCTTTCCGTACCATTCTCGGCTTCCTCTATTTCATCATTTCTATCATCTTCTACTTGCTTTCCTCCTTCCCGTTTCTCACTATTCTAGTTATTCTTTTGTTTTTTGTATTATCTTTTCCACTTTTCCCTTATTCTTCTCTTATCTGTTCTATCCCACTGTTCTATTTTTTACATCTTCTAATTTATTCTCTTCCTGTTCGTTTTTTTCTTACTTCTCCTATTCTATGTCTTCCTCATTTCATTGTATTTTCCCTCCTCTCCATTTTTCATCTTTTTCTTTCCAGTATCGTAATTTCTCTTTTCTATCTCTCCTTCACATCCGCTAGGCCCCAATTCCATTCTCTCATTTTTCTATTTATCTTCCTTCTCCCACTTTATCTCCTTATTCCTTTCGTCTTCTCCCTCCCATTTTGTCTTTTCATTTTGCTTCGTTTCTTCTTTTTCTCCAGGGTCTTCTCCTATTCCAAGTACTTCTCCTTCCTCCTCCTTCTCCTCCACCTGCTCCACCGCCTCCTCTCATCCCCCTTCATCATCCTCCTATGTTTCTCCTCAATCTTTCTCCTTTTCCTTTACTTCTTCCATTCCCTTTTGTTCTTTTTCCACAATTTTCTCCTTCTCTCCTATCCCTTCTTTTCGTCTTCTAAATCTCATTTCATCATTTTCTCCGTCCATCTATAATTATTATTCATCTTTTTCTATCTGATTCTCGTGTTATCATCTGTCCTCATGTTCCACCCATTCATCATACTTTTTCCCCTCATCTCCTTGTTCCTCCATTCCTCCTTTACGCGCACCTTACCACCTTTACAATAGAAACTCCCCTCTCTTTCCACCTCAAACACTTCAACCATCCTCTCCCTCATTCTCAAACAATTCTATAGCAACAGCCAATCACAACTCAGCGTTCGTCTGAGATTCGAATGTAAATGTGGCGAGGGATTTGTAGTTCTGTTGTGGCGTGCTCAAAGTGTCGTAAAGGGGGAAGGGGAGGGGGAGGGTTGAAATATTGAGTAAGTTGTTGTTCAGGGTAAGAGGGGAGGAGGAAAATATCGAGGAAGTTGTTGGAAAAATGCGACCCAAATCAATCTGTTCTCGACATGAGAGATTGCTTCCGCGTTTCAAGTTGTGTGTTGTGGAATATTGAAGTTGGGTGTGCGAAGCTGCATACGTAAAGCCAAATCCTAGATTTATTTTTATTTCTGGTTTGTAAAAACATGCGTCATTTCTATCTACGAGTCACGAATATTTAATACTTTATGAGGATGGAAAAATTGTAAGGCTGGTCTTCAACGGTAGAACATGCATGCACATACACAGTCGACTTACATTGTCATCACAGCTGTCATCAGCGAGAGTCTGACCATTGGAAAATGCAAAATTTCAATAATAGAGAAATAATTTAACCTCAAATAGAGCAGCAAAAAAAATATACATCAAAAATTGGAGATACAAAAACCTAACCTCAAAAATTTTGCTCGAAGCATTTCGCTAAGAGCACAGCTGTGAAGACAAAACTTTTTAAGTCGACTGTTTGTCATGTCATGTGCATGCATATGTTCTTACGTTATTGGCCAGCCTAACAAGTTTCAACTTCAACAACACTGTAACTAGTAGTTCTGTGAACAGTAGACCTCACGCAGTATTCTCATCCACAAGTACCTGATTGAAACTATAGACCTTATGGAAATACAGCAATAGACTGGCTTCTCCACACATCTGTGTAATCACTTGTCAGCGGATTTATGATGGATAATTCTATAGTCTGATTTTTATTCTAATATTGGCGTATGAAGGAGGCTCCTTTTTCCTTCTATATTATCCTTGAAATGCAAAAATTTCCAAAAACCTTATATATACGTCGACGCGCAATTAAAAAAGGAACATACCTGTCAAATTTCATGAAAATCTATTACCGCGTTTCGCCGTAAATGCGCAACATAAAAACATTTAAAAATTTAAACATTTAAACATCAAGAGAAATGCCAAACCGTCGACTTGAATCTTAGACCTCACTTCGCTCGGTCAACAAATTATCATTTGATAAAAATCTTATTTGAATAAAAAATAACTCTTTTGAAATTCATCAATAATGGATAATTTGGTCCCTTATATGAGTAGCCTGCAAAAATAGCCTTTCTTGCAAACGGAATTTACTCGTTGCATGATAACGCCCTGGATTCATTTAATTTAACAGCTTACAACAGGACATAGTCTATTACAATCTCTATTCATCCAGGACTGTCACGTGATTGTTCCAGTGCAACAACAATGGTGGATCATCAATAGTTGCGTGATCATTTGCACGAACAACTAGTTGTGTAACTCCTCTTCCTCTCTCTATTTCAATCGATAACTTACTCCGCCCTAACTCCTACCCATTTAGTTCTCACACCACCTTCACTTCAGTGCATTTATTGTGCAGGTGATTCACAATAATTGTTAGGATTCTATTGTCTAAATTTTACAGTTGCACATTCCAAACTGTACATTTCTGTTGAACTCTCAACTTTACAATACTCTTAATACAAGTTGAACCACTGTACGTTCTCAAATCTTCGAATCTCTTGTTCTACCGATGTATATGTTGAGGTGCGTACAGATAAACGCGCCGCGAACATGAGCCATTCACTTTTAATCAGCTGATGCCAAGCTTTTTATAACTGTATCTTACCGTTTCTGTAAAAATACATATATAATCAGCTGATTAAAAGTGAATTGCTCATGTTCGCGGCGCGTTTATCTGTACGCACCTTTATACTGGATAATAAATGTTGGATCTAGAGTAAACGTTGGATTCATTGAAGCTCAATAAAAGTTATCAAAAACTCATTTTATTTCATCAAATCAGAACTTAAATCATCTTCACAACTCAATTGTATTGTATGAACTGATGTCAAAATTAAATGAAATATATTATTTGATTTGATATACTAATCCATTTTTATCTTATTACATCACAACTTGACTAGCTTCACAGCTTAAGTGTATTGGTTAACTGTTTTCAAAATTAAATGAAATATACTTTTTGATCCAATATACTAATTTACTAATAATCCTAGGATCACTTCTTATCAAACGTCTCGTATTGACTATGAGTGGAAATACTTTATATCATCAAATTTCCATATAGTTGTTTACGATGTTGTCAATATTTGCAGTAGCAGAAGTCTTCGGGGTGATTTACAGCATTTAATTGGGATTCTCGTTTAATAATAATTATTCATTAGCATTTGAACAAATGCAACTCCCAATTTATTCTCATCTGTAGAATTACTTTAATTTTATTGTTTATTGAAATGAAACGTAGTAAATTCATTCATTCCCATCATTATTGTTTAATAGATAGAAGACAATATCTTATTCTTTAGAACTCTACAGTTTAGTCAAAAGTTATAAGTGTTTCAATTTTTGATCATTGACGTATCTTTATGACGTACGCCTTTATGACCCCCCACCAACTAGGAAATACTGGAATTTAATGTTTCTAACGGATGATTCTCATAGAAAACAATCCTAGTGAGATGATTGCAGCCGAAATATGTATTTTTTGTTAGGAAGGCCTTGAAAAGGTATTATAAAGAAAAATCTTTATTTTGGCTGTAGGACATGATTTTCTATTTTTGAATGTATTCCCCCTCCCACCACTACTGAATTCGAAAATTCCTAGGGAATCCTGTTCATAACGAATTGTTCTTTCATGTGATGTGTGGTTTTTTCATCTACACTAGGAGAATATCCAAGTTGTATAGGGTTGAAGTGGTTTGCATAGTTTTGAAAACCCCTTAAAAATACCCCTTTTTTGAAAATTCGTAGCCCCGGAACCAAAAATGGTAGAATCTTGCGCGACCACTCAATTTATTGGAAATTTTATCTTCTTCAATTTTGTCGATAATGATTTTTCCTGAGAAACTCAAGGTTTACGGATAAAATGGGAAAATTAAAAAAAAGTCCGAAATTTTGGGGGTTTTGGGGGTGAAGCCGCCCTCTGGCGTGTCAGCGAATTTCAGATTCTAATTCCGGGCCCCAAAATACATTCTATAGAACCGTAGAGAAAAATTCTTTCGGGGCTGTTTCCTGAAAAACGACCATTTGACTGGACTAAGTTGTTTCTCAGATACTTGCATGAATTGTCAGGATACTGAACATTTATATTTTATTGAGTCTATATGTCCAAGTGTTTTTTGCAATGAGATTAAACAAATGTATTCGCCCACAAAAACAATGAAGAACTAACAAATAACTATCTGTTCTGCCTCAGAGAGTATAGAATGTACTTTACTTTCTGTTACATTCTCTCCCTTTCTGTTACATTCTCTCCCTTTCTGTTACATTCTCTCCCTTTCTGTTACATTCTCTCCCTTTCTGTTACATTCTCTCCCTTTCTGTTACTCTCTGTTCTCTCTAGTTGTTCATGAATGTTTGAATCAATTGTTAGGATATTATAAGCTGTAGAGTCTATTAGTTGAACTGGTGGACTGAAGACTTCTACAATGGATTCATTAATGTCTGAATGAACTGTTCGTTTGTAACTGATTTAAAGGAAGCTTTGTATTGACTGAAGGAAATTAAAACTTTTTCTATTGTCAGCTACCAACTTTGAGCATTACAGAGTCAGTTCTCTCGCTTCTCATTCAACTAATGTTCACAGTTTAAAGTGAATCCCACTGTGGTATTGAATTAAATAGGGGTGTGGCTAAATAATGTCCATCAGTGACTCGTCCCACCCACGACGACGAACAAAGGTTCGATTCAGACGGCAGAGGCTTGTGTTGGATGATTTAGGAGGCTGTGGAGACCAAATAATTATCGTCGCTTGTTTCAGTGGCACGTGTAGAGCTTGAGTTTCGTTGCCACTGCGGATATTTGCTGCGGCAGATCTGTTTTTCTGAGTGCTTTAGAATGTCAAGTCTCTGATAAGATTATCATAATAATAACACTATAATATTCTAACATGGTTCACAACTGATATTGTAGTTAATGTAGTAGATCAGAAATTCCACTAGTTGTTTTAAACTAGCAGGTAACCCGTGCTCCGCAAGGGTCTAATTAAAAACTTGACAAACTGGAAACATGACCTACTGAAATCTTGAAGAATTCAAAATAGGCCTATAACCATCATTGGTAAATTGAGATTCTATATGCAAATTTCAAATTAATATGTCCAGTAGTTCAGACGTGATGATGCGTCATTCATGAATTTCCATTCCCGTACTTGTATAAGCCAGTTCTTTCCATTATGTTATTCATTTATTTTGTTTATTTACATTGATACATACAATATCATTCTCAACTATGAATGATTGGGGAAGGAACAACAGGCTTAAAGCCCAAAACTGTTCGTTTCCCAAATTTAGATAGAAATTGTCCAAGAATAGGTTATGTTCATCACTATGTTATGTTATAGATGACCACACCCTTGAAGTCTCTAGGCTTTATTTGTAGGAAAAGTTTCAAGGCAAGAATCAATAGCTATTTCTGTTTCCCTATAGAAACATATATATTTTTCCTTATAAAGTTGATTTTATTATTAAACAACAGTTTCTTAGATAACTTACTGATATTAATTTATCATCAAAATTCTAATAAATCGAGCGCAAAATGGTAGATTGACATTATTATTGAACAACAGTTTCTTAGATAACTTACTGATAATCTATCATAAAAATTCTAATAAATCGACCGCAAAATTGGTAGAACTGCATCACTTGCTTGATTCATTCAAGGAAGTGGAATCAAAATACTTGGTAACGCCCATTTACAAATCGTTAGAATCTATGAAGCATTGAAATCAAGAAAATGTCAAAAACTCAAGAAGCAGCAAATCAAATACTCAAGAAAGTGAAATTCATCTTTCAAGGCCGTGCAATTTGATTACTCGAAAATCCCCATTTACAGATCATATTAGACGATAGAATAAAAAATTAAACTTTGGAATGAAAACAGTCAAGAATCGCCAGTTACAGAAATGTAATTCGATAGAAGAATTGAAGCAGTGAAATCAAAATACTCGGGAAATCCCATTTTTCAGACAGTAGTTTGTAGAATCAATGAAGTCGAAATATTCAAGAATCCCCATTTACAGACAGGAGTCGATAGAATCAATGAAGCACACTTCCTTATTGGTGCTGTTACTTCCCCTGCAGTGCTACATGACAAGCGAACTCAAATTCAAGCACGGAACACGGAAGATGTCGAGTGCGCGAATCTACATTTCCGGATCAATAAGGCGACACTTCCGAGATAATTCTCCATTTTTATTCACACTACGACGATCACGAAACAATTTCACAGTTGACAACGTTGACTTGATTCAGTTGACTCCACCCCAGTTGACGGTTGCACTCAATTTGTTGACTTCCAGATCAATCGAGGTCATAGGTTCTAACTAATTTGTTGCATTATAAGATAACAAACTAATAACAACAACAAAATAATAAGATAACGTAGCATAATTTTTCCTATTCAAGTTATTCCGATGAAGAATTTAGTTGTAACAGGTACAAGTTCTGAACCAATTTTATTTGTGGTATGTATACCAAATGTTACTCAATTCATTCCCATGAAGAACTACAACTGTAGTTTTGTCAAGTCCAACTACTGAATCAGTACTGCTGTATTTGAACGAATACTGGCTTGCTATTGGTTGAAATAGCTACTGTACGTCTTTATGACGTCGTCAGCCATTGAGAAGCGTTGCCAAAACCAACTACTAAACCAGTACTATTGTATTTGAACCAATACTGGCTTGCTATTGGTTGGAATAGTCTCCTCCCACAAAATGGCGTCTACATGACTTCGTCACCCAATAAGAAGCGTTGTGAGAATTGGAAGTGTTTTGCAACAAAATAACAGCTTGCTTATGATTGGTCAAAGGTATGCCGACCTATTAGTGGTTAGATTTTCATTTTCATAGTCCGGGGTTATTGTTAGGCAACGACGTGTCACGACTCTTTATCTTGAATAGGGTACTTTATCTTAAGAAGATACACTTCATCGTAAGACTCTGTATCTTGATAATATGTAGATCTTGTTGATTAGTTTTGATTGAGGTTAGAGTGATATCCAATCATGTAAAATGACATATTTAGCTTAGCTTCAAAATCACCTTCCAATGGTTGGGAACCCACTTGGAACTGTGGATATGTTCATCTCTAATAATCATCCCTTTCATTACCCAAACAAAAGCCTAGATTATTATTATTATTATTAAACGAAAATCCAAATTAAATGCTGTAATTCACCCCGAAGACTTCTGCTACTGCAAATATTGACAACAGGTTAATTTGGATTTTCGTTTGATAATGATAATAATTAATTCATTAGCATTTGAATAATTGCAATATCTCAGTAATTTCCAAAAGCCTAGATCTATTTCGGGCAATATCCCAAGTGGAACAATTTGACAGTAGAATTGCATTCTAGTTAAGATAGCATAATTATTCATTCTTTCATAACTCACTCAATAATTGATACTGTTATTCATGCACATGCCTGCTGCTCATGTAGGCAACACTCTCAGCCAAATATTTACATTTGTATCGACAGCATTGTTATAGTTCAAAAATCCAATTACCCACGCACAAATCGAGAGCTCATGTGGGCATCATCCTTAGCAAAAATTTCTTATTGAAATGCACAGCATATAATTATGAATCAATTATCAGCATCCACACAATAGTCAATCTGAAGCTGAACAATATATTCTGAATAGAATAGCCGTGATACAAGAATCAGAGTATCATAGTCAGAGATTAGCAGTGAGTAGTCACTAGTCAGTGTTTCCTGGCAGAGCGTCAAAATAGATACAAAGTCAGTGTTGGAGTATTGTGAGAGAGATTCAGTTCAAACTGACAGTACTTCATGTAAATAACGCCAATGCTTCCCATTTAACCAATGCTGACAGTTTGAAGTGAACCTCACTATAGTGAGTATTTATTCGCACCGCGAATAAACGGAACTGAAACACGCTAAGCCCCTCCCCCTCCCCCTTCCTCTCCGCACCGGAAATAGACCGCATAGCTCGGCACAAATTTGTCTTCATTACTGAAAAATATTTGCTATTTGGTAAAATAGTTTGGGCTCCACGTGGGTGCTAGTAGAAGAGTTCTATTTTGCTGCTCATCTTGTAACACGATTAACATCATCGATGTTAAGAATGATCAAAACTATTTTAGGTTTATTTATTCAAATATACTCATTTATTTATCTATTGTCCATTTTTGACAGTAAATATAATTGGGAAGAATCAACAGCCTTGGGCCCAAATTGTTCCAATCACCCTAGGGTGAGACCACATTAGGCTTTTATTTAGGCATTTTTAGACTAGTAGGCGGGGCAGGAAGATCTCCGATAGTCTGATTGGGTTGCCGTTCGGGAATCAACTGGTAATCAGCCAATCGGAGAGCTTCCTGTCCTACCGACTCGTTTGAAAACGCATGAAGAAACGCGTCGTGTGGCTTAGCCCTAATACCTAATTTATAGTCCACATGTTATGTAATGTTCATGATAATAATCATTGTAATGTTATATCTACGTATTGTACATACATGTTTGGATTACATTAGTGCACGAGATTTGAGTCACAAATTGATTATAGATCATACTGAGATTCAATTAACACTGTCAGCATTGGTTGAATCTATAAGGGTTGCTCATTACGATGTAATGAATTACTCACAGTTCAAAGTTAATCCCACTTTACAGTGTTGTAGATTGTTGTTCAGAAAGATCAAGTGATAATTTACTAAAAAGTAAAACTAGTGAAATAGTATATTTCGCACCTAGAGCAGAAAATTAGATTTTTCCGTCTCGAAATCGGATTTCAAGTCCGAGGCCGTAGGCCGAGGACTAGAAAAGATTGAGAGCCGGAAATACATTTTTGCCCGTGATGCGAACGCTATTTTTCGCCACACACAAAAATAAACAATATATAAATATAAAGAAATAAAAATCTCAGTACCTTTTTTTTGAAATATTTTATCACAACATGTTTCGGACATTTATGCCATTTTCTAGTGATATGAATCAAATAAAGAAATACTACTGGAAGATTCTTATTTTGATCATATGTTAGTGTATTCATATGTTTTTATGAACTAGGACTGTAAATTTATAGTAGTATTTATTTATTCAATTCATATCACTTGAAAATGGCATAAATGTCCAAAACAATAAATGTTGTGATAAAATATTTCAAAAAAAGGTACTGAGATTTTTATTTCTTTATTCATATTACAAGTAGCCCTATACAGAAAAGAGATAAACAATATATATATATATATATATATATATATATATATATATTATATATATATATATATGAGAATAGTTGTTTACTAAGCACTTCCGAAAGCAGAAGTGGAAGGTGATAGCTCTAGCAAATCTGAGGTAATCTGAATATCAGGAAATTGTCCAAGTACTCGTATTTCTATTTTTTATTCTGATTTGTCTAAATATCCTAAAAGATGATGTTCAATTATGTGGGAGGTTGAGTTTATACTTTTTTATTTTTTCAAATGACAATAAGATGATATTATTATACATGTTTTAATTATTGAATAATGAACACAAATAATGAAAAGTATTTGATCAGCTGTTTTAGCACGCTTGAAATTTGGACAATATTAATGTCAACAATGCTTGCCGTCGTCGACTGCAGAAATTTACGCACAAACGAAAATGCACCTAATTGTTGGTGATCTCTCACATCATCTGCCTCATCCCAAACACTGGTCCAATTATTCCTTGAGCATAATTCTCAACAAAATGTCTTTCATTCCATCAAATCAATTAAAATACATATTTTGAAAGTTCTTAAAATAAATTTGATAAAACAAAAACAATATGAAAAGAAATAATGTATTAGTGTATTTGCTAGCATTTTCATGTTTTGTTAAGAAATGTTTCTGTTCCATGATCTCATGCTACTGTACTTGGACTCATCTTTCAAAAGTTTGAGTAAGTTGAGTGAAACTATTTTCGTACTCGGCCATCATTGTAGATCAGAGAGTAGCCTTGACAATCAGCGCTAACATTGGACTATTTGAACGTTCATTACCGGGGTATTAAACTACGCTAATGATGCGCTAACGCATTCTAGATCCCGGAAAGCAATGAAACTCATCCGTTCTCTCACTCTCTCTCCTACATTATATCTTTTTCCCTCTCATCTTCAGTATTGTACTCTGTCTCTTTTTCTCACATTGAATAGGAATGTCTCATCACTATTTGAGGAGTGATGAAAGTAATTGAACGTTGTACAAGACGGAAGAAGGAAATATAGAGTAGGAGAAGAAGAATAAGGAAGATGAAATGGGAGAAGAAAAATAAGGGAAGAAAAGAGGAAGAAGAATAAGAAAAGAATAAGATAATGATGATGATGATGAAGATGAAGATGGAGGAACAGAAGGCCGTTTCTTATAAAGGAAGATAACTTGATTGCCGAAAAATAGTTTTCTTGCTCAAAAATGAAGAATCCGTAAAGAAGAAGAAGAAGAAGAAGAAGAAGAAGGGAAAAAAGGTGAAGAAAAGTATGGAGGAGATAAATACAAAATGGTTCTAGAAAAAAATGAGTGATAAAAGATATAGGAGATAGATGGACATGAAGGAGAATATCAAGAAAAGGAAAATAGTATATTTCGCACCTAGAGCAGAAAATGAGATTTTTCCGGCTCGAAATCGGTTTTCAAGTCCGAGGCCGTAGGCCGAGGACTAGAAAAGATTGAGAGCCGGAAAAACATTTTTGCCCGTGGTGAGATTATATTTTTCGCCACACTACAGGTATTGCTGACAAAATAAATAAAGAATACTCGTTAAGTTATCGTACCTATCTCTTGATTTTAGTGGTAGAAGATTTGCAGTCAGGATTTCAGATTCTTTTAAAATTTCACTTGGAATATCACAGGCATCGTCATCTTCAAGCATTTGCAAAAATTTGGAATGCGCTAATCACCAATAAATAATTGAATAAAAATGGTTGCGAAGTGAATGCTGAATTAGTTTGATTAGAAATTCGAACTGAAATAATTGCAACTTCAGATGAAGAAAGTTGACACTCGCCTGATCTAGCGGATGACTTATTAACTACGGACTTCCATGTTAGCGGCTAGAAAGAGTACGTTTTCCGACCTAGGCCGGAAAGAAACCCTTTTCTGACGTCAAACGATAGTCGTCTGCAAACAAGGTCTTTCAGATATATGTAGGGACTGGAAAACAGCTGCTTTCTGTGCAGTGTGGCGAAAAAGAATAAACAGAAGCATCTTTTTGAGGGGGAAAGGAAGAGAAGAAAGAATAACAAACAAAGTAACAGAATGATGAAGAGGATGAATTAGATAAAGAAGCATCAGTATGAGTAGATTGTAGAAGCTGAAGAAAAACAGAAGAAGCAGCAGCAGAAGTAGAAGAAGAAGAAGAAGTAGAAGAAAGAGGTGAGGTAGAATCAGAAGATTGATAGTGGGAGGTGTGAGATGAGAAGCGTGACCTCCGAACTACTAGCCAAAAGAAGCACCTCTCGGAATGTCCCCTGTTAAACTGCCAGACTCTCAGACTTCATCACATCATTTCTTATCTCTCTCTCAATATCCCTTTCTCTCTCACTTTCGAAGACATTTCTTATCACCTTTCTCAACTACTATCCCAATATATTTTACTCTCTATGCTCTCATCTTTACTCTCTCTTTCTTTTTTCTTGATGTTTTGGTAGCTCGTGCATGGTGCTTACTATTTTTTGATGACTCATTTTGGGAGACAATAGTAGTAGAAATGGATGCCAAGATTTCACGTGTTCAAAATACAGTGAAGGTGTTGCGAGTATAGGTTTCAAGGTCCTTCAATATAATTGCTATCACAGATGGAAATTAATATGATATTGCAATTTTGTGCTAATGCCAATAGGAACATTATAATAAGCTGCTAATTATTAAACAGAAATACAGATTAGTTGTTATCAATTTCTGAGTGGTTTCTTATAGAAATTTCGTTCTAGCATTTCTCGCCGTTGCTTGTCTTCTACAGTAATCTTCAAAGTGGTTGATAGTAATAAATTAATTCGGATTTGGATAATAATTATTGGATAAGATACTGATGTAGGCAAGCCCTACATGGATACTAATCATGTGAACACGGTTGCCTAGGTGACTGTTTTAGCAACGAACGTTTACAAGTGAACTAGTTGGAGTTTTATGAGAGATGTTCAAAGATGATGTTGTATTTTATTTTTATCTTGTTCAATATTGTAAACTCTTAATGAATAAAGTGTTAATTACAAAATCACATTTACAACAATACCTTATGATATGGGTAACATCAGTAACAAATGATAGAAATTATTATTATTATAATCAGTCAAATGATCATAATAATTATAATTTATATTATTTGTTACGGTTGCTATCAATTCGATTTATAAGTATATTTCGTTTTTCAAGCTGTGGAAATAAAATATCAGCATCAATAAACATGAGTAGTCCTATGAATGATCATCCTTATGTGGTATCGGATGGGCACGTTAAACTAACGGTCCCGGCTGAAGTATGACAGTCGTAAAGCCCATTGACGGCTCAAATGATATATTCAGGCGAGGTGGAACTTTCGTCAGGAAATCCCCACCAATAAAAGCCATGGGAATATTATTATTAATGATAATCCTAATTCTGATCATCAATTCAGATATTACTACACTTACTATTATTTAAAGATATCTTGTACATTAAACTGTAGGTACTACAACAGGAAATCAATTTGTTTTTGCATCACATATGATTTGAACTTTTGATTTTGTAATAAATATCGGGGCACCGAGCTTTGCTTGTTATTTTTATTTATTGATGATAACAACACAATTCTCTAAAATGATTGGGGAAGGACAAACAGGCACAGCCCAAAACTGTTTCTTCCCCGAATTTTGATTTATACACTATAAATGGTCCAAAAAGTAGGTTATGTTTCATACACTTGAATTCAGGTTCAATTTTGAGTCAAAATATTTAAAAAATGAAAAGTTCTAATTTAGATTGTTTACAAACCAAGTTGAATAACAAAATAACACTCACTAATCACTTAAAACTGTAAAATAATGATTAACTTTGAATATTATGATATACTCTAATTTAGAGTGATAAACCATGTCATGTCAACAAATCGGTTATTTTGATAAAATTTCTAGATAATATTTCTCGCGAGGTACGGTAAGCTGATCTCCCACACAGGCACACGCATCTTCTGTTATCGACAGACGACGAAATTATACAGACATCTGTTCTTCCAAGATAAATTATCCTAATGTCCTTCAGCGAGTTTTCCCAGGGATGAGAACTAGTGCAATCGAATCTTTATATCATAAAGCTACTACGTTCCAAATTTCGTGAAAATCGTTAGAGCCGTTTTCGAGATCCGTTAAACATAAATAACCAGATATAAAAATAACCAGATATAAAAATAACCAGGTATAAAAATAACAAGATAAATATAAATACAGAAATTGCTCGCTTAATATAATAGGATATCTGTGAAGGCTATACCATGAATTTCAATGAGCGTACCACAAAGCATGCTCCTGTAAAATATCAATTTTTATTAAAATAAAGTAGATTCTTTGACAAAATTTCAAGTCTTTTCAACTATGAATTTCTATGAACTACCTACCTTGAAAACAAGACCATTTAGACTACACTAATGTCTCTAAGATCTTTCTTTTTATGTGAATAATTAATCAAATGAAAATTAGAATGATTCCTACAAATATATTCATAATATTCTATATATTCAAGTATATTTTATATATCAAGTAGGCTATATTTTATTATATTCATTCAAAGTATATTATAAATAAAAATAGTGACTAAACAATTCTAAAAAGGGTACTGAGATTTATATTTTTATTTATATTCAAGAGTAGCCCTAAAGAAAAAAGACAATAAAGTATATTATATTACTTTCCTATTTGTTCAAGGTCATGATCAAGTCAATGGCCATAATAACTTTGAATCTTTTGTCCGATGTCCCATAAATTCCATTTTCCGTAGTAAATGTGTGGAGGTGTCCCACACCACAGCAGCCATAACAGTGTGTTGCGTAATTGAGATGTTTTTTATTCGATCTGGCAATATTCCCGACTTGGAGGATTACAACACAGACGCAGCACAGCAGCAGACTGCAGACATAACTCTCAGCCCTAACGCAACGCTTATTTGCTTGGCCTATTCAAATTATTTTTAGATTTTCGGAGATTGGATCCAGAACTATGTCTAGAGATAGAGAGGATTGTCAAAGATTAGATGTAGAGAACTGCTAGATGATGTGTGGCTAGATTAGATGAGATTACTGTTAGATTAGATTGGATTTTTTCATTCTTGTAAATTTTGAATTACAATAGGCTACAAGGTGGCAGAGACAAGAAATATAGGTTTCCTTACGCTTATCCTTCATCTAAGATGGTGGCTTATTTCTGTGGTTCAACCTCGTACGGTTTGCTATCTGCTGGGGATCGAGATTCTACTCGTGGCTATAGAAAATTAAATAAATTGTATTTTTACCGTTATAAAGTATGTTTTAACCTGTTTCTTCTTCTTTTTCTAAATTTTTGTATTTAAAACTGTAGATATGCCCATCTCATTTCTAACATGTTTATTTATTTATTAGGTTAGCACAAACAATACAATGATCGGAAAAGAAAAAAGGCTATTGCCCAAAACTTTCTCAATTTCTTAATTTATTTCCAGATTGTCCAAATATTATACATAGGTTATGTCCATTTCAATTTCTACACCAAATCACAATCCGAGAATAAAGATTAGAATAAAATAAAAAAATTTAAATTTGCATGGATTGATAGAAAAACTTTCGTAAAGACATGAAACAAACTTTAAATTCACAAAATAAAACCACTTAAATTTTGAACTCAAAAATATCACTAAATCATTACAAAACATCAGTTTTTACGTCATCTGTCCAACTTTTTGCAACCTTTCATCTTCGAAGCATCTTTGCTGTTTGAACTCTGCTTAATGTTTTCACCCAAGTTTCTGTACCATATATTTAATATAAAATGGTATATATAAATATATATTATATGGTGTATATAATAATATGGTATATAAATATGGTATATTGAATATATTCTCAATTTTGGTATCGCCATCAATTTATAAAATTTCAATTGTTCCCTTCCTTGTCCTGTTTTACAATCAGCGTTCAATTATACCACATATGTGTATAAATTCAATCAGTTCTAGATGTTTTCTATCAATTTTACAATATATCAGATAACAGTGTTCAATCTCTTCCAGTTATGTACACTGTCTTGTGAACATTTAATTAAAATAGCTTCTCTTTTTTTCCTTT
This sequence comes from Nilaparvata lugens, assembly GCF_014356525.2. Classification (NCBI taxonomy): domain Eukaryota; kingdom Metazoa; phylum Arthropoda; class Insecta; order Hemiptera; family Delphacidae; genus Nilaparvata; species Nilaparvata lugens. The sequence goes on along the minus strand of NC_052513.1, from coordinate 33,141,957 downwards.
TTTGCAGAGTTGAGAAAAGAGAAGCCTGAAGCTTCCTCTTCGTCGACCTCCTCCCCCTCCTCACACCAACACAACCACCAGTCGAACGGGGGCTGCGTGCCGGCCTCGGGGGGCGATGGGGGCAGGCCCCCCACACCCTCGGGGGGCGGAGGGGATGGCCAGGGGGCACGCCCCGAGCGGCCCTCGTCGCTGGGTCCAGGCAAGCTGACGCGACGGCTGCTCTGCTATCACGGGGAGCACTTTGGGGGGTCGGCTGCCTCGTCACCCACCCGGGGGGGCCAGATGCCTACCATCACGCCGCCTAGTGACAATCAGTGTAAGTTGCAACTGAAAAATAAATCATCCAGTTCCCTTCATATCTATTATTATAATAATATTATTCATTACATGTTCCGACTGGATCTTAAGATAGATTAGAGATTTTTAGACGTCATTCACAGTAAAATTGTGTTTTTCCCTTTGTATTGTTTTGTTTTATTTCCTGTCATAAATGTAGACTATATTTCTAAGTCGACACGTGTTAGGGACATTGGATCTTTATGTAAGTTATAAAATTGATTGATTGATTGATTGATTGATTGACTGCCTTTATTAAAAAACCTAGGAGGGCGAAGTTAGGGCGCAGCCGGCCCTCTCTTACACTTAACCCTCCAATACAATTCTAAGTAAAACTAAAACACTGTACAACAAAGATTATAAGATAAAAAAAAAACTAATTTTACAAAATAATAAAAAACTTCCAAATAGCGAATGAAAGAAAGAAAACAAAATTAAAATTTCTTTCTAATTTGAATCAGTGAAAAGAATACAATAAGAAGAAAGAAAGTGGAAAGTGAAAACGGAAGAAACGTCAGTTCAAAATCCATAGATCATTTCGATAGAAGTAGAAAAGAGGAAAGAGAGGAATAAATTAAAGAAGGAAGAAAGGACACACATACACACACACACCACACACACACACACACACACCACACACACACACACACGTTAAGGTTCAGTGAACATTCCAGCCGAGTCCACCAGCTCTGATCCACCGCAAGACAGCCGCGCCGAACCGACGATGTCCCTCAACAAGCCTTAGCTCAGCAGGCAGAGAATTCCACAAACTACAGGCTGTCACAAGGAACGACTTGTTGTACATAACAGTCCTATGTGTTGGGACAGCCAGCAGATGGGATCCATGCCGCGTTCCTCCACGACCAAAATCACCCAAGTAACGGTACTCTACTGCCAGATACTTAGGGGTTCTAGTTTTCAATATCTTAAAGAGGAAGCACAAAGCATGATGTGATCTACTCTCACGCAGCTTCATGAGTTCAAGTCTGTTAAAATATTCAGTTACATGGTCGTCACGTCTCAGGTTAAAGATAAAGCGAACACAGTAATTATGTGCACGCTGCATCCTCTGCAGAAGTTGAACGGTCATGTCAAGAGTCACAATGTCACAGTAGTTGAAGATCGGGAAGATCAGAGTCTTGACCAACATAACCTTCGTTGAAAAGGGAATGAAGTCAGAGATCCTCTTCAATGTCATGATCCCCCCAATTACCCTGTTACAAGTCTCAGTCACGTGGCTGGTCCAGTCAGAGTCCTTGTCATTGTAAGTCCTAGATTTTTCACGTCAGAACTGTATTGCAATTGTATGTTATTCAATTTTATAAATGGTCCGTTAGTTATGTCAAGTGTGTTTAAAAGTCTTGAATAACCTATCACTATTGATTTTGATTTAGTCTCGTTAATTTTTAGTCCATTATTCTCAGTCCATCGTACCAAACGAGTCAAGTCAGCATTAACTTCATCAACTGCGATGTCGAAGTCATTTTTCTTGCAGTGCCGGTATATTTGCAAGTCGTCGGCATACAGGTGATGTCTGGTCGTAAGTAGAGTGCTTGTCACGTCACTTATGTAGATGCTGAACAGCAGAGGACCCAATACCGAACCCTGAGGAACTCCTCTGTTCACTTCACGCCACCGTGAAGAGGCATCCCCGACTCTCACACACTGACACCGACCTTGAGATAGGACCTCACCCATGCCACAGTGGAGTTGGAAAAACCTAAGTTTCTGAGTTTATAAAGTAAAGTAGGATGGAAAATGCTATCGAATGCCTTACTAAAATCTATTAGGACTAGAACTGTTAACTCTCTACCATCCATAGCCCTACGAATGTCGTCAGTGACTCTCAGGAGTGCAGAGGTGGTGCTATGACCACTACGGAACCCCGATTGAAAGTCACCAATCAATCCAGAACCATGGATAAATGAGCTTAATTGGGAGTGAACGATAATTTCCAGAACCTTGGACAAAACGGACAATAAGCTTATAGGCCTGTAATCAGATGGAGAGAGAGGGTTAGGGATTTTGTTCAAGCTTGGATAGCTTCCAGTCATTAGGAAAAACGGACGTTAAAAGTGAGGTATTGATCAAATGGGTGAGAAATGGGAGAATAAAAGGAAGGATAATTTTGATGAACTTGATTGGGATACCGTCTGCACCAACAGCGTTACTCTTCACTCGATGAACAGCCAAGAAGACCTCTTGCTCCGTGACATTGGAGAAGTAGAAGTCCTCATTGGGATGAAAATCAGGCAGAGAGTCAAAGTGAGCACGAGCTTGGTCCAAACTTACAGGGATGTCAGTGAAGAAGTCATTGAGATCATCCAGCGAGTGAGCAACAGTCGGTACCTGCCTCTCCTTGCCAGCCCCAATCTCCCTCAGAGCACGCCAAAGAGATGAAGTTGATGATCGCTTTGAGGAGATCAAGTTACGATAGAATGTAGATTTCGCATTTCTAATTGTTTGCTTGCAAGAGTTTCTCAAATGCTTATAATGGTTGAAATCATTGGGGCTTTTTGACGCTCTTGCAATTTTGCACCAATAATCTCGATCCCTCATTAGCTGGCGTATCTCATCTGTGAGCCATGGAGCAGGATCTCTGGTTACTCTGCGATTTTTTAAAGGAACGTGTTTTTCAAAAAGAGAAACTATATTGTGGTTAAGAATGTCCAACATAACATTAACATTGTTAGTGTGGAATATCTGTAACCAGTCAAGGTTAATTGCATCATTGAACAAATTGTGATAGTTGATATTTTTATAATCTCTGTAAGTGATTATTTTTGGTTTAGGTTTAGGCCTCTTAATATTATAAACTAGGAATATCATATCATGTGCAGAAAGGCCTGGAAAGGGGATCTGCCCATGGCACACAGCTGCTCTCACATCGGCAACTGCAATAAGATCAAGCAATGTGTCCGAAGTGGATGTATGGTGCGTAGCTTGGAGAGGCAGCAAGGTCATACCATTCGCAAAAAACATAGTGGTCAGTTGTATTTTGTCATGAGTATCAGGTCCAAATAAGTCAGTATTGAAGTCACCCATGATAGCCACATGTTCATAGGGCACCATCAGCTCAAGTAGTGCTTCCTCAAATTCTGACATATACCCAATATGAGGCGGCCTGTAGCAAACTGCTATTAACATTTTAACTCCGTTACACTTAACCTCAATAAACATGTATTCAGGTCTAGCTGCACGGGAGGTATCAGAGGAAAACTTATGAACAGGCAGCAGAGAACGCTTGACAAATGCAGCAACCCCTCCCCCATTCTTGTGTAACCGGTCATTCCGAATGAGCACATAATCCTGGAGTGCAACAAGTCGATTAGGGATTGTCGGTTTCAACCAGGTCTCGGATATAAGAATGACGTCACAATCTTTGCCCTCGAAAGTGTGCCTAAATTCATCTATATGACAGAGAACGGAGACAACATATAAGTGAGACGTAGTCACGATAACGGGATGAGAAAGACAACCAGATCACAATCACAAGAACACGTGAGATTCTACTCTTCATTCACACACAGAAATACAGATAATGCAAAAGTAGCGTCAAGACAATAATTATATACTATGGATTTGACTGAATGGAAGGTTTTGCTGATAAGAAACGCTATACCGACTCAGACTTCATCCAACCAGCTGACTGACAATGAAGAGAAATTAAAAGAGTTAAAAGAACTATGAAATAAAAATAATTAATGACTAATTGAATGAAATTAAGTGGATGAATGTCTCTCATCAGTTAAATTGAATTATAGAAGTGATCTGAATTAACCGTAATAATCAGCTGAAATAAGCAATAATTTACTGAATATTATTAACTGCAATAATAATATTGAACTGTCAATTGGGTGAAATGATTAAATGTACTGTATAATGAATGGAAAAAAATATATGTAGCCTATATAAAAAATTGTTCTTTTAGGTAATTCTCAATACAGAGTTTTAGTCCAAGCTGAAATGCAAACAGAATAGATACAATATTGTTGCTCACGACTCACTGGAATGGATTCTGTCACCCTCGCGCCACATCACTCTGCCGTCGACCGTCCACGCATTCCGGATACCCACTCTGGCGGCAACCTCGCAGAAGTGAGCATGTCTTCGTCTAGTAAGGTCCTCTCTTATGGTGACATCAGAACCCTTGAGCTGCCTCCTCGCCGATAACACCGAGCGCCGGGTCTGGTAGCTCACGAATTTGACGATAACAGCTCGTGGTCTCGTCTGAGTCACTCCAGTTCCCGGAAGACGTCCCACTCTATGGCAGCGGTCGATCTGCGCTGCATCCACCGCAATTTTTAATCTTTCACCACATAGTTTTGTTACAATTTCGGTGATATTTTCTCCTTTAGTCTCCGGCAGGCCAAATATTCGAACATTATTACGCCGTTGATACTGTTCTTGAGCGTCTAACTTGCGCTCATACGATTCGGATCGAGATGCTGCCTTTTTATTGATGTCCTGTATTTCCGCCTCTAATGAGTCGATTCTTTTCTCCATCGCTGACAAACGCGGTTCGTACTCGCTCTGGATACGTGCTTTAATCAGTTCATCGAGAGTATCATTTAGTTTTATCACAACACGGTCAACGAGACTGTCAAGGAACTTGTTATCTGACAAGAGTTCGGCTACAAATTGTTTAAGCATACCTTTATCAGCCGGCCACCCCTCCCCCTTGGTTGATGACGAGGATGATGCGGACGACGGGCGATCGCTTGATGCCGAACCCTTATCGCTGCCGGTTGCGACCTTGGTTAGCTTGCTCCTTAGCACTGCTGGCGAAGAATTAGGCATGATCAAAATAAATTGTTGAAATAACAGCAACCACTCAAGATGAGAATTTGAAATTTGTAGAGATTGAAGATGAGCACACACTGCACAGGTCAGCCAAAAATCAGAACTCAACTATAACAAAAACTTGCAAAACTCGAGAAACTAACAGGAGCCGAAATGAATAGCGTCAGGCCGTTAACATTCTATCTCTTATCTCCAAAATGAGTGAGTACAATACGATTAGTAGACACATTGAGTGGTTTTGAATAGTTCCTTTTCTGATAAGTCAGATCCGCAAACCATCAGCTTTTTCGCATAAACGAAAACCTACCTTTGAATTCAATAAGTCGATGTGTTGATATTTAGATATTATTCGTAAAATCACTTCACTCATATGAGTAGCCCATAATTTTAACAAATTAACAAAAAATATATAAAAATCTTGTAGTACCCTTCATTTTTTAGGGGTACCCTTTATTTTTTTTAAATAAAGGGTACTACAAGATTTTTATATTGTTTTTATTAATATTATTCGTCCATGCTAGTAGTAATAATTGGTATCAATTAAACTAATAATTAATTTTAGGAGTAATGTAGTTTTTGATGATACTGTTCTAGTCTCTCCAACGATTGTATTAATTTGTGAATCAATAATGAATGAATAAATTAATAATAATCATTATTCCTTCTACAAAAATACGATTCTCTTATCAATAATTCATTTTCTCTTACCACACACTGATCAATAGTCTTGGAGGGGAAATATATTTTCTTGATTTTTTCTTTTGTAACAATTGATTATATTCATTTCTTGTGGAAATGAAATTGAAATTTTCAACTTAAATTTAATTATTGTGTTTGTTGTTCAGACGGCAGCGAAGGTTCTCCGCGACTGGGCGGGGGCGGTACCCCTCTGCCCCCGAACTGTGAGCCGCCACTGACTCTGTCTTCACTGCCAGAGCCGCCGATTCCCGTCTCCGAGATCGGCCCCATTCCACCGCCCCCCATGTTCAGCAGTAGTGAGCCGCCCCCGACCTCAACCAACATCACCTACAAGACCATGCCATTCGTCAACTTCTCTGAGTTTGTTAGCGATGGTGAGTTACAAAAATAATTGATAATTCACCAAATATTACACCAATATTTTTTTTAAATTTAACTAAGGCCCCATTTATACGGACGGAATAGACGCGACGGAATCCCGGTCGCATTTTCGTCGCGCTTTTTTCTTCTCGTTACAGAACGCATAACCTCTTTAAAGTGTGACTCATTTAGTTCCATTTAATCAATTTCAACATAGGAATCATCAAATTAAATTCCTATAAGTCCTTATTGACTCATAAGTCACAGAATCCTTTTAACAAACAAATTTCCGTCGTGTCTATTCTGCCAGTATGGAGGAACAATTAATCTATTAATAACAATATCTATTAGTAACAATTAATCTATTGTGAGATTAACAAACTGTCATAATTTAAAAGATGACAGTTTCCATTTAACTGCTGACAGTTTTAAGTTAATCTGAAAATTGAGACTACTTACTGTAAACTTGAAATCATTTTATTTATCATTTACAATCAACTTAAGGACAAAGAAACAGACTGCAGTTCAAAACTTCTTTTCATTCCAATTTCATAAAATAAATTAATTTGTAAATTTTTATACAAGTTATTTATAAAACTAAGACTTATTTTTTGTCCTTTATAAGTTTTCAATTAAAATTACTGTTTATAGAGTAACTCCTTATTATTCTGTATCATATACAACCCACGACCTACTAACATGATTGTATACTTCATAGACTAGAAAGAACTACTGAATTTAATCCATCACAATTAGATATGGCTTATGATAATAAGCCAAAATAGATATGGCGTATGGCCAGGTGCCCAGTAGTTGAGGCATGACAATGTTTGCCGAGTAACATATTATTAACTATTTGAAGAGATAGATATTATCTTATATTCAACCTATGTCTCTTATTTACTTAATGTACACATGCACAAAATCAAAAGAATGATTGGGAAAGAAACAACAGAATTAATCCAATACTATTTCTCCCCCAATTTAGATAGGTGATGAGCAGATCTGAATAAGGTTATGGTACCACTTCTTATAATATTTCACAATATTACTAATTATTATTATTAACATTTACTCTTCTGTGTCACAACATGACAATCAATATTTTTCATGACAGTTTATTTACCAAGGCCTGTTTGCACAAAAGTCTGATAAATTTCAACGGAAATTGAATAACAGTTGAATGTGTACTTTTCCGTATAGGGCTTCTACAATATTGATTGAATGAAATACAGATTATCAAGTACCTGTTATAAATGTTTATTCATTGAAATAAAACATTTCAAAATGGTAGTTGATACTTTACATCTCATTCTAACAGTTAAATACCACGAGAACTTATAATATAAGTGAATACATCTTTAACTAGCACATGATTCTACATTAATTATTAGCATATGAAATGAAATTTATCAAGTACCATTTTGAAATGTTTTAGCCATTGAAATGAAACATTTCAGAAAGGTACTTGATAATTTTTATTTCATTTTAACACTTAAATACCACGATAACTAATAAGATAAGATGGAAGATGGCTCTAATTACCATTCAATCAGAGTTAAAAATTAGTAGACTTTTGTGCAACCGGGCCCAAGCACTACCTCCGTAAACAAAGCCATAGTGCATTCTGGTGACGTCAGCACAGGTAGGGCTACTCACCACCTCAAACTCACATTTGTTGATTGCAGCTGATCTATATCAGCTATAGTGAGGTCCACGTTATAATGGCAGTGTTTGATTAGCAATGGTATTGCTATCCTTGTCTATCATTCAACAAAGCAGATAGCGCTATCTCTCTCTCGTTTTGCTCTGTTGCCAGATCGTCTTTTAACAATGTAGAATTAATAAATAATTCACAAAATATTCCATCTTAATTATGAAAATTCATTATGAAATAATTAAGAAATATTATTTCTTGCTTAATAAAATATAATTGATTATTTTAAACGAGAATGAACAGTTTATCTTGCATGAATAAACCTGTATCAGTTACCGTCTATAGAAGGCATTGACAAGACAGTGGATCGGCAACGTTGTTCTCCTATCTTTCTCCACTGCCATTATAACGTGGACCTCAATATGGTGTTTTCATTGGTGTAGGAGGTGATGAGTAGTCCTACCTGTGCTGACGTCACCAAAATGCACCATGGCTTTGTTTAGGGAGGTAGTGGTCCAAGCCTTGTACAATACATTGTTACTGATCGTTCCATGTTCTGTGTGCCCTATATTCCCTTGTTTATTATAATGGTTGAATTTTGCTTGATCAGCTGGTTTCGGCGGCGACCAGAATGACTACGACGATGATGACTGCGGTCAAGAGGAGGAGGAGGATGAGGATGAGGAGGAGGAGTACGATGAGGGGGATGATGAGGGCGACGGGGGAGGGGGAGGGAGGCGTCCTGACCCGAGCATCGACACGTCGCGTGTGGAGGAGATCCCCGCCAAGGAGCCCAAGTTCCACGCCATGCCGCTCAAGTCGGCTCTCAAGAAGCCTCCCACCCCTACCCAGGATGCCCCTCCACAGCAGCAGATGCCATCTAATCTCAAGTCAGTATACGGAGAAACACTAAATATTGTGTCAATTGTTGTGTATAAAGATTGAGGTTCTCGTGTTCTATTTCTTTAAAAACGAGAAGTCGGGTATTATGCTTTACAATACTACTGATCACTTTAATTATTCATCGACAGTAATCATCGCCATAGAAATCATATGTTCCAGTGCACTCGTTGACCTGATTTGACCATGTCTTGACCTAGCTTGATAAAAACGGGCACGAGGGATGTTTCAGATTATTGTATTTTTTACAGGTTAACGAGTGCACTGGAACATATGATTTCTATGGCGATGATTACTGTCGATGAATAATTCCAGTGATCAGTAGTTTGTAAAGCATACCCGGCTCACCATGTTAAAAATTTGAATGTATTGATCAAGCTTGGTGAAACCGGGAATAAACTGTAAAATCAGTTGAAGCTACAGCAACCTGATCTCAAGTCAATTGAGAATGATTTTGTATAAATTTTTATATTCAAAGATTTAGTTTCTCCTATCCTATTTTCTTAGGAAAAAGGTTTTAAAACTTTCTAGCTTCTTCGATCTGCTTCTAGCTTCTACGACGGTATAAAATAAAGGCAGTCATTCTATTCTATTCTATTCTATTCTATTCTTCTATCTGAGTTGAATCAATATGAGCTTCAGTAACCTAATATCAATTCCTACTGATATCAATTCAGTATCATATTCATGTCAGATTTTGTTTCAATTCCATATCTAAAGAACCAGTCCGTCATGTTCTACTATCTTATCGTTTTACAATATGGAATTTCGTTTCGAAAATGCTTGAAAATTCCTAAGGAATTTAATCTTCAACCTTTGTTGAGTTAGTTGATTGGATGCATGAAGTGCAAAGCCTACAATAATTGATTCTGGTAGAGGATTGGCATTGATTTTGTATAGGAAGGGGCAGGAATGAAAATAATAGTATTTACACTTATTATTGTATTTTATGGCATAAAGTGTTAAAAAATTGTGGTTGATTTCCTACTAACGATATTAAAAAAGCCAACTCCACTTCAAGAACTATAAATTGTTATTATTGAATTTAGAAATCAAGTGTTTTTATGTATGTTTGGTGGACTTACAATAAAATCACGATTAGAATGCAATTTATTTGTTGATAGAATGATTTGATTTGAAACTTCTTTATTGTCAATAGAATTTTACAAAACAAGAATATATAAATATCCTTCAAAACAATAAAGCCCAAAGGTAAAAACCTGTTTGGGAAACATAATTTTTAAATATATATACACAACTCTCGAGAATAACATCAGCCGGCCTTAAAAACTAATAACATTTTGAATTTCAGCGAAACCTCTAAACTATTGTACTATATTTAGAATAAGCTTCCTTATCTTTATATAATAACAAGGTTACAATTCAATTATACTACAATATTAAAATATTTGTTAATGTCGTCCTGAATTAATTTTTCTCTTCTCTAGTTGCCCCGAGTAATAAAGAATCATCTCATAAAGTTCAACTTCGTCAATTTTTTACTCATGTTATTAACTTTATAGACTTGAATGTTCTTCCATGATCAAAACACAACTAGAATCATGAATCGATTTCATGAACCGATCAATCGTGATAAAAATCAATTAATGATATTATCATGAATCATGATCACAAATCATAGTGACTCATAGCGATATTTACTGGAAATCATAGTGACTTTTTCACTTCAGTACTTCACTGTCAAACGTCAGTACTTTAGTAGTCTGTACTCAGTACACTCTCAAAAGTTTAGAGTTAGTTTTAAGTTTAGTTTGGAGTTGATTTTCAACCATATTGCTTCTTTACTTACTACTTTCTTGAACCCTACTTCAGTTACTCTCTTTTTGTTCATATTTAAATTGCAAACTTATTGTTCTATGCTGGCCAATCATCAGAAGGCCACCCTTGAGGCCCAGGATAAGAATATGGTAAATTATGTTCAGTTACTACCTGTCACATTTTTGTAATCGTTTTTTCCGTTTTTGATGTTGACATTTTTCTTAGTTGTGATGTTTTAATCAATGTTTTTCCAAGCTTTCTTGATTTCTTCCCCTCTCAATGTTGTTTATTTGAATCCATTTCAAATGTTTTATCTTGAATTTCCTTTCCTTGTCTCAATATTGTTTTTTCCAATAATTGAATCTCCAGTTTTTATAATTTTAATTTCCTTGTCTCGATGTTGCTTGTGTCAGTGTACCAATGTGTGAATTTATCATTTGAAATCTGCTTCATGATATCACTTTTTTGGATATGCGTATGTTTGTTTGTTTATGAATTGTATGAAATTACAGTATGGATGTGATTTTAAAAGGAAAAAGTATGTTCCATTTTACATATATTATCCAATATTTGTCGTACAGAATTATATATTTTCATAATAATGCATGTTTTGTCTTATTTCAATGAAATTTCCAAACTGCTATTTTGTTTCAACAACGTATTTTACTAGATTCATTGATATATCAATCTACAATAAAATAATAACTCAACTAAAATATAACTTGAGCATAGGTAGCCTAGATAGACTCTAGACTCTACTCTACTTTGCCTATTTTCAGTTGAAATATACAGTTTGAATCGCTTTATCTCCTCCCATAGTGTACTCCATTGTCATATGTCTCAGGTTTTCAACAATATTGAAAAGATATGAAAATATCCTCTAGTTGACGTTAGAATTTGGATGTTCCCTCTAAAAACACTTTCTAGAAATTATCGCTCTTTTCTCATATATCCGTCGAAATAAGTCATAAAGCAAGAAATACACCATAAAGAGCTGTATTAAACAAGAAATATTATTAAGTGCATTCCAATTGACCGTATTATTCCAGATTTTATTCATCTTTACATAAATTAATAAAACAATATTGAAACTTGAAGTACCCTTTATTAGTTGAAATATTACAACGACTAGTTTCGACCATAGGTCATTTTTTATCTTTACATAAATATTTCCTCAATTCCTAATATATAATCTTTATTCAAATTTCTCAAATACAATAATTATACAATAATGAAAACACAAATTTGAAATTGTCAACCACTTTTTATTATTATAAATTATTATAATATATACAGAACCAGGTTTTCATCAGAACCACATCTTCTGATGTGGATGGTAAAGCCACGAAACCTGGTTCTGTATATATTATAATAATTTATAATAATAAAAAGTGGTTGACAATTTCAAATTTGTGTTTTCATTATGGAAAAGTACCACAACATCACTCACAACACAATTGTAAAATTATACAATACTTTTCGAGCTATGAAAGCACCCTCTGTGCTTTCACGCTTTGTATTCATGCATTTTCGTCTTTCAATAACTTTACGTAATATTTTGTTGATTAAGACTTAACCATTATTGCTGATTATAATTTATTGCTTTTAAATGTTGTTCATCATTATTGTTGGGTAAATACTACATTGGGTAATACGGCGAGGCAGAACATCCAAAAGGATCTCTCTGTCGATAAAAGCCATATGAATCAATAAATAAATATAATTATTCTTGTATTTTGTTTTCTTACACAGTGTTTAGTGAAATGTAGTGATAGCTTCATAATGATAGCACAAAAATGTAGTCAACTACAATTTAAAACATCCAAACTAATAAAAATTTCTCTAAAAGCCAGTGATTTACATCCAGAGAATTTATCTACATAATACAGATAGATACAATACATATTGTTTAATACAATGAAAAATGTTGAAGTGACTCATAACCTAGCTACATTTTGGACTGTTCTATAAATTAGAATTAGAACCGGTTTGGGCGTAAGCCTGTGGTGTTAATTCTTAATCACATTTTATTGATTGAATAATAAATAATATAGTCCAGTCAAATGGTCGTTTTTCAGGAAACAGCCCCTAAAGAATTTTTCTTGACGGTTCCATATGTATTTAGGGGCGCTGAATTCGAATCTGAAATATGCTGACAATCCAGAGGGCGGCTTCACCCCCAAAACCCCCTAAAATTTCGGACTTTTTTTAATTTTTCCATTTAATCTCTAAAACTTCAGAGTTTTGAAAATTTCAGCTCCTGAACTAAAAATGGTAGAATCCTGCGCGACCACTCAGTTTATTGGAAATTGTATTATCTTTAATGTTGTAAAGAATGATTCTTCTCCAAAAACTCGAGGTTTTCGAGATTAAATGGAAAAATTGAAAAAAATCAGAAATTTTAGGGGGTTTTGGGTTGAAGGCGCTCTCTGGCGTGTCAGAAAATTTCAGATTCGAATTCAGCGCCCCAAAATACATATAGAACCGTCGAGAAAAATTCTTTCGGGCTGTTTCCTGAAAAACGACCATTTGACTGGACTAATATAAAATGACAAATCCAAGAGATTGCCAAAAATAACTGTAATCCTAATTATGATGACTCACTATAATAATGTGTGATAGTTGACTATATCTTTGTGTTTTCAATATATATTTTATCCCATTTTAGTACTCTCGTATTAATGTTAGTATATTGTTGCTGATGGTCGGTTGTGTCTTGTTGTAGCACTCGGCCGGTTAGGTTCGGTCTGTCGTTACCATGCACCCTGGAGAACAAGGAGAACACGCGGCCCTACTCCGATAATGATACAGATGGCAGTGATAGCAGTGGCGATGGACCCATACTCTACAGGGACGACCGGGATGATCAAGATAGTCAGTATTCGTTTCCAATGATTCATACAACATTTCATTGTATTCATATCCATTCTTGAAGTTGAAAACATCCTACAGTATTAGAAAGAAAAACAGGCTCTAGCCCAAAAGGTGTTATCTTCCTAAATTCAGTTCATTAAATTGTCAAAGTAGGGTTATGTTCACAATTTTCACTTTTCACAATACTATAAACAATAATAATTATAGAAATTTGAGAAGCTATAAGCTCGTATAGAGCCACCAAGTTTCTGAGCAAGTGGCGGGACATTACCCCTTATTGTGCTCATTACAGTAGGGTCTCTAGCATAAACACCAGATTCTGACGACCGGCTGATGTCTCACGGCCACCAATCCTGTTGTCTCACTGGTGTCCCAGCTAGTTTTACACATGATCACATTGTTGGCTCTTTGATTTCCCACTGGTGAGCCAGCCTGGTGTCCTAATGTAATACGAGCGGGTACACCCCGTCCACTTGTCACCTCAACATTTTGAGCACAGGCGAGAGCTTATCCCCTAGAAAAAATATACAGCTGCCGTCAAGGTGTCCCTCCGTCAGCATGTCACCTACTGGAATGGCAGGTTCCATCCTGTTGGTACCTTACACGACAGAGTATTACCTTGCTCGCTTGCGTCAAGTGGTCACCCCGTCAGCATGTCCTATAATAATCAGTGTCGTATCAAATTTTATCATATATCCATCGATTAGGAAGTCATTCCCATAAAAGCCAGAGAATTTTCGCCTGAATTTTATATCTTGTGAAACAAAAGATTGCTTCGAAAGCAATTTTTTCGATTTATCGAAAAGATTTTTCGAAAAAAAAATATTCCATATAGAAGTTGTAGCTCAATTTAAGAGATTCATATTTTCAGTCGTACTTTTTCAATGTACTATAATCTTAATTATCCAGCTAATCTCGTTTCTCAAGCTTGAGCTTGATCTTTTGGGGAAGTATTTATTTTATTTATTTATTATTTTACAAAGGCGACTTTCTATAAGTATTTTAAGCCTAGGTGATGATGATGTGATGAATACAATGAAAGTAGAGTTATGAATGTTACTCTGCTACCCACTTGAATCGATTGAGTCCATTTTTCAGTCCAGAAATAAATAAACTAGAAATTTTGAATTTGATTTGATTAAAAAATGAATATAATAGAATGATTACATTCAATAAACTCTCAGAACTTGTAAATATTAAGTTATTAAGAAAAATCTTGAACCAGAAATAAATAAAACACAAACTAATTCACTGAAAGCACAGTAGTTCCTATAATGTTCCATTGTGTAGAATAATTTCTTTATTGCATTGTAAATTTTATAGTTTATTGCTTTCTTTTGTAATTATTTGTCTTTTAGTTAGTTACATTGGTTTTGCGAAGCTGAAGATTTCAAGATATCTATCCTCTTTACATAGTCCACCCCCTTTTCTATCGAACGGAATGGTTGAATTTCAATTTGAGACAAAGAAGCTTGAAGAGAATAAAATTTTGTACAATTCCAGTCTGATTGGTTTTTTTTATTTATTTATTCATATGCGAATACAATCCAGGTAAAAACAACAGGCATTTGCCCAAAACTGTTTTAAACCTTCATTTGAAATACACAGTCTAGAGGTTAAATGTAAATGATAACTTAATTCACACATCATTTTTAGTCCAAAAAAATGTATCTACTACAAATACATTAATCTTAAGTTAGCGGGTGCCAAGTAGACCCAAGTAGTGCCAAGTTGCGTACCCCTTTCAAACTTTGAGATTCAAATGGGCTGTGATTGTAAGATTAGTGAATTGTGTTTAGAAATTGTTGGATGCGAATGAAAAGATATCAATTGAAATTGAAAATGCGGAAATGAACGGACTGACTCTTATTGATTTAATATATTTCATAATATTATCGTACTTCAAAAGGCAACAATGGCAACAGGTTTCATCCAATGATTAGTTAGTTGGAAACTAGTTATAAAGTTCAAAAAGACTGGAATATTTGTAAATCCATTAATTTCTCATCGCCACTTCTGTCATTTACACAATGTGGGCATCATTTGCATCATAGATTCCGGTATTCCGGTAATGTTGTTAAGATTATATGATAGATGTAAAGTTAATAAGATTGACTTTGAAATAAACCTGTAAAATCAGATCACTTTTACTAAACAACCTTAATATAGATAATAGCTCTTTAATATTTGTCATTCTAAAATCTTCTGCTCAATTTATGTAGTCTTGTCTAGGATGTGCAGAATGACAGATTTGAATTACACGCCAGTTGAGTGGCTAGTATTAAAAATGATGTATTTCCTGTGCTAAGCTGTCTAATGCAAAATGCTACTGCTGTACTTCAGTGCTGTTGAGGAAAGTCAACGCGAATGTAGAGCAGTAGGCTAAAAACAATCGTGCGGTTTTTTACACAGATTATTTCAGAATATCTCGTTCTAAAAGACGATATCACTGTTTATAAAAGTATTACTTCCATGTCGTATCCGTTGTTGAAAAAAATATTATGTTCAGATTAAAAGTGCATTATTCGCTAGTAAATGTATTGGATTAGAAGTTGAAGAGTTTATTTAATTGTAAATGTTGTGTTAGTTAGTTTGCTTTTTGTTTCTTGGATTTCCAATGATTTTATTCATTTAATAAATTGTCATATTGCTCCATTTAAAAATAATTGTTACATCACAGGTGATTCATTTTCTAAATTGCAATGACAGAGTTTGTTGTATTCAATATCACATTGTTATAAATAATTAGCTTCAGTTATGTTTTTATCTCGGAAAGTATTTTAATTATATTAGTCAAATATGTGAATCTGTTTCAAAGTTCGAATTTTGAACTTACTGTAGTAGATTTCTATATTGATTTTCGTAGTGATCTCGAGTGTTTTCTTCAAAACACTTGGTACCGCATGTCCTGTTGATGAGATGTACTTTATATGGAGGTGTTCATCTGCAAGTAAGCTTTAGTTTTTTAGTAGTCGTTTTAATCATATTTGTATAGATTGCTCTATTCTTGATTTATTTTACCATTAAACCGTTATTCCCAATATTTTCCATGATTTTAAAACCAAATTCAAATAAATTTTATTTTTCACATCGCTTGTAAAGCCGTGCCCACACTGACATACATGTTCGGCAAACATGTTTGTTCAGGAGCTCAGGGACAAAAATTTTTCAAAGTTTGGACAATCATTGATTGTCAAACAAAAAATTACTGGTTTTCCAAACATTTTCAGTGTTCACAGCTGTAAAACACAAAACCTGTTCTTCCCACTTATAAATATTTTGTTTGGTGACGCTTTCACACTGGCCATGGGCAAACATTGTTTGTCAAACATAATAAAATTTGCCCAAACTATTTCAACAAACATGTTTGTCGAACATTTGTTCAGTGTGGACACGGCTTAACAAAACAGTTCACTCATATATTAGTCCAGTCACTATATTATACATTGGTGCTTGCATTTTATATAGTAGTTACACCCTCTTTTTCATGTATTGACTAGACTATATACTTTACAATCATGAAAATCATCAGTAAAAGAATTATTTCTAACATGGACATTAATGCCATTTTCAAGTGAAATCACTAATAATTTATATTTTTATTTCGGACTATGTGTAACCTTATCTAAATTTGGGGGAGGGATAGCACAAGGTTACCTTATTTTTTCTCTCCATATAATTTTTGATGATGTACTTATTGTATGAATCAATAAAGAATATATGAATAATAAAATATGACAAAATACACATGACTCTCACCTCGAAAAATTAGTTTTAAATTTAAATTACTATGAAATTACGTTTGCCTCGACAATAACTGAAACGCGAAAAATTTAAAATAAATAGAGAAAACCTTCGAGATGTGATGATTAATCGATTTGTGTCAATTGTTAGACCGTTTGGCGGCGAAGATCGCCCGTAAGGACAGCCTGGCCCTGAAGTTGGCGCTCCGACCCGACCGACAGGAGTTGATCGACCGCAACATCCTCCAGGTGCAGAGTGAGAAGGAGAAACAGGAGTCCAAGGAGGCGGTGGGCGCCAGGCTCATCAGGTTAGTCACCAAATAACTTTCATCAATAACAAAATATTACTCAGTTTACAGGGTCCTTTGATCATCAGTATTTCTGACCTATTAGAATGTTCTAACTCTATCCAGGATATCTTTTCTCCTTTTAGGGTTTCATTTATTTCATTTACACATGCCCAAAATGAAAACAATGATTGGGAGAAAAACAACAGAATTAATCCAAGACTATTTCTCTCCCGAATTTAGATAGTTGATGAGCAGATCTGAATAAGGTTATGGTACCACTTCTTATAATATTTCACAAAAATTCACCGTCCAAATATATAAACAATAGAAATTTGGAATTTGGTTTAATTATAAATATAAAAAAATAAGTATTACACTACAACATCCATTTATAAATTGAAAAATATGGAAAAATTTTAAGCTACAAAAACCATTGTGTGGTTGTGTGGCAGAGAGGACCTGAAGTCCTAACTCCGCCCTAATAAAGGCAAATAATCAATCAATCAATTTCCTTGGGCTCTTCCCAAAGCTACCAGCTGCCATGCTGGCCAAATCCTGTGTGATTTCTTCTAATAACTGTTTGTATCATGGCATTTATTCCAAGTCTGTCGCTGGATTGAGAAAAACTGAGAAACCTCCACATGATCCTGTTGGTACCATTCAACTGTTCAATGTCCAGAATAATTATTCATGGATTATGATTTTGTAGCATTCCAATTATGTTGTAAAGTAAAACTTCTCCTCATGGGATATGGCTTATAGCCAGATGCCCAGGAAATGAAGTTTGAGAAAATGTGCTGAGTTTGAATATAGACAAATCCTGGTTTTTTAAATGTAGACTGAAAAAAATAAATCTTACAAATATGAACAAATTAGTATATAGTCAATATCACAAATATAGAGAAAGAATGTAAGCGGGCAATATAGACGAATGCTGGTTTTTTGAATGTAGACTAAAAACAATAGAAACTTGACGAATATGAACAAATTAGTAGATATTCAATATCTCAAATATAGAGAAAGAGTGTAAGGGGACAGAACTCATCAGGTTCTTTGTTGAATCACTGTCGATATACTCACTGTATGTCGATCACTTTATATTTTCTGGATCGAGGAATATAGAAAAATACTACAAATAGAAGAGATTTTGTCGAAAATTTTAATGGAATGTATACTGTCTATGAGAAAATTCCTCTGCAATAGAGACAGATTTCCAAACAGACGTAGAATTGATGGGAAATAAATCCATCTAATGCTGTGCCTGTGGGAGCAAGGATCATCAGGTTCATTGTTGCTGTTGACTAAAACATTCATGAATACGGCGTTGAATGGTTTTCAATTGAATACTGGAGTAAAATCTACTGCTTCAGCGTTTGATTTCCGGTATTATTTCACTTATTTCTTTATCCTGTCCCTTATTAGATTACAAGTGCAATAAACCTTGAGAAATACACTATAAAAATGAGTCATTACAAATTACATCAATATACGAAATATAGGATGATTATAAAAGGACTTTACAACTTTGAAAGCACATAATCATTCATTGAAATTACTTACAGAATTGAGGAAGGTGTCATTTCGTTACAAAACACTCCTAAGTCTTAAGGTGCGTACAGATATACGCGCCGCGAACATGAGCAATTCACTTTTATCAGCTGATGCCAAGCTTTTTATATCTATATCTTAAACCGTTTCTGTAAAAATACAGATATAGTCAGCTGATTAAAAGTGAATTGCTCATGTTCGCGGCGCGTATATCTGTACGCACCTTAAGGCGTGGGCCGCGTGGGTGTCATTTTGGTGCGATGTGACAGCCGCTGGTAATGCGACATAAACTTACATACCACCAATAATCGATTTCTTGCCACACTCGTACCAGCTAATTTTCTAATGTTTAGAAAATCCCAAACTTCTCCGTGGAAATTAGGTGGTGTACCGTCATGCTGAACAAGATGAACAAGTGCCCTTTTACTTCCAGCACGACGGTGCACCAGGTCATTTTCACGTAAAAGTTTGGGATTTTCTAGACAATTGCTTTCAACTTATTATTATTAACTTCGCTGGATTTAACATGCAGGGCCAATTGTATGGCCACGTCACTCACTGGACTTGGCATCGATGGATTTCTTCCTGTGAATATTCATCAAGGATAAGGCTTATGTTCCGCCTCTAACAGACAATCTTAATGACCTCCGAAATCGGATCACATTCGGATCGCTGTGGTTGCACTAGTTACACCTAATATGCTGGTACGAGTGTGGCAAGAAATCGATTTTATCGGTGGGATGTATGTCGCATTACCAATGGCTGTCACATCGAGCCAAAATAACACCCACACCTTAAACTTTAAGCAAGGTCTATAAAATACAGGTCATGACACAATCCCGTGATGCATTGCAAAATCGCCATTTTGTGGGGTTTTAGTTCACCAATTTTCATATTTATCAGCTGTTACCATCATAATTATATTGAACAACAATATGTGTTATTTTGTTATATTGCTTGGCTTTGAATTGTAAATTAAATTCTTCCGATAGAATAGTAATATTTAGATTCCAACTAGGAACTGAATTATTGTTGATTTTCAGATTTAATTAATAAATTGAGTACTTTAAACTGTTTTTGAGGTTAGCCTTTTGTCCCAATGCCTTATGAATCATAACAAATGTCAAGAATAAGAACAATTTTTAATAAAGAAAAATTAATTATTGAACCATTTATTATTAAAATTTCATTATTAAAAAATCGAAAACCTGAATTTACATATTATCTGAACCAGATTATTGTTTTTAAAAAGAATAATGCATCATTTTGTTATGAGCAGATTGGAATTTCAAATGTACCGCAATTAATACCCCACATAATGGCCGCTCCATATGAAGCACGAGTGTCTTGACCCGGCTTTTATAGACCTTGCTTGAAGTGTTTTGTATCAAAATGACACCTTTCTCAGTTCTGTAAGTAATTTTCATAAATATTTATGTGCTTTAAAAGTTGTAAAGTTCTTTTATAATCACGCTGTACAACATTGGGCACTACTTCCTAAATACAGCAATCTTTAGCTCAGGGATGGAGCAATTTACTACTCATTTTAATTCGTTGGTACAAAAAGAATGTTAAATTGTCGAAATGCAGATGAATTTCAATTAGAAAAGAATAGATTTTACTTTTGAGTTATAAAATATACATTTTTTTGATACTCACATTACTTTCTATTTTTCAGGCGATTGAGTATGCGACCAACACAAGAAGAACTAGAGGATAGGAATATATTGAAAAGTAAGTGATCTTTTTCAATTTACTTTATTTTATTCTATAAAGTTCTAGGCCTATGTAAGCTCTAATAAAGTATTTAAATAAGGTATTTAAATTTTTAAACATGACTAGTTTCAACATTTATGTCCTCAAGTGTCCTAATTCAAACTTGAGAATGTCAAAACTAGTCGTGATGATTCTAAAGATATTACAAGATATCTTGTTTATATAAAGATATAATAAAATAGGTATTCTATTTAATTATCTTTGTAAGTTCTTTCAATTTGCTGAGAAAACAGAAGTAACTTTATAACAAGAATTTCAAAGAAGTTTGATAAATTAGGAAATACTAAAAAGTGCTCTAAACTCTAATTATCTAGCTCAGTGAACATGCAAGGCGCTGTTAAGAACATCTGAAGAATTTACAAATGATAACACAGTTAACATCTGTTGAAATCAAAATGAACGGAATTAACCACATAAATATTATTGAATTTTTAGAATGTTTCTAATCTTGTGTGTGATATTTATCAATGAAATTAATTTTATGTACAAAATATTGCGGTGTCCGACTTCCTACAATGAAGTTCAAAAGTAGGCTAATTATTACAATAATAGTTATTATTAATGTTTGCAATTATTGTAGTTTTGAAGCTTTTTAAAAATTTAATGTAGAGTAAGGTTAAGTTTGGTTATACTCGAAAACTATTTACTATTTCCATTACTATAAGTCTTGGAACATTGTAAACTAAGATTACTTTCAAGACGAAGTACTTTATTATATAAGATTTCACCTTTTACTACAGTTTAAATGATTTTTATCAAACTATTTCCCATACACTTTAGTATAATATGGTATGAAAAATCCTGCATTGAAACCTATACATATCAATAGAGGAGGTCAAGACAAGTTTAACCTTCCGGCAGTCGCGCTGTTGTAAAAAGTACAACAGTGTCAGTTTTTTTTGCAGCACAAAACTAATGAATGGGGTGGTGTTAGTGAATGAGTCACCTATGCATTCCAAAACTTTTCCCCTATTACTCCACTGAGTTGCAGTATCAATCGAGCAATGGTTCAGTCTTTAGGTGCCATTTAGTCGCGAAAGTGCATAAGTCGCACTGTGCATAAGATAGGGAAAGACTGTATACGGGGACTGTAAACGAACCAATAACACAGAATTGATGGCTTTGCTTTATGTACCTTATTGGGCTATTAAATGGTAATCATCCAAATGTTAATTGGCGTAAAATAATCCAAAAAGATGGAAAAAGTAATTATAAAATTAATTAATATGTTTTGACAGTAAACAGAGTACATAACACTTGGAAAATTGGATGTTGTACAAAATACAACACGCGACTGCTCGTATGATTGAGTAGGGCGCAACTACCGAAAGGTTAAATATGTAGAAATATTTGATCATTATCTATTATAATTATAATGTTTGAGTATGAAGATATTCAAAGTGAGAGGTTAAATTGTAAGTAAAGTAAATACTGTATTACTGTGATGATGAAAAGTTCTTTGTTCTTGTATTTTAATGTATCTTGTTTTTTCAACTGCTAGAACAAAGTGCAGCAGAAGAGAAAAAGTTGAAAGAAGAAAAGAAGCGGATGCTACTAAGAAAACTCAGTTTTCGACCAACCGTTGAAGAGCTCAAAGAGAAGAAGGTAATAAAGGAATAATTGATAATTTGAACTATCCCTCTCATTGCTATGCATATTTGTAGCTTAGTGTATATTATGTGATAATATTGTCTCTTTAATTTTAGAAATTTGTTCATGGTTCTTTGGTTACAACTCTCATTTTCAGTAACTCTAGAATAAAATATAATTATTTTATAGTCTAGGGCCATGTCATAGAGAATAGAAAATACAATAAATAAATATAAAAAATTATTAGACTTGATTCACACTGAAGTGACGTGGCGGTGACGTGGCACGGATATGGTGGTGTCATGCACTACCTCCGTAAACAAAGCCGTAGTGCATTCGTGTGACGTCAGCAAAGGTAGGGCTCCTACACCAATAAAAATACTAGCTGATAAAGATCAGCTGAAATAAACGAATTTTTATTGGTGTAGGAGCCCTACCTGTGCTGACGTCACACGAATGCACTTCGGCTTTGTTTACGGAGGTAGTGTGTCATGGCGCTGACTTTTATAACTTCCATAAACATATGTTTCAATGCAAACAGAAGTGGCGTGGCAAAAGGCCTCTCCAGTTTGCATTGGACCATATAATTATATAGGAGTGGCGTGGAAGTGGCACAACAATTAGTGCTACACCAGCGTCACATCACCGCCACGTCGCTTCAGTGTTAATTTGGCTTTAGACCTACTATGAAGAAAATGAATGATCAATTTTGACAATAAGGGCAATAAATTGTTAAAGTCGTTCATTGCAGACTTTATTCATTTATTATTTATTCATTTATACAATAATTACATTATCAAAATGATAGGGAGAGGAATAATAAGGTAAACTTGTGCTTTTCCCCTCCCAAATTTAGATAACACTTGGTCCGAAATAGGTTAAGTCTTGAAGTTCTTCAATTCACAAAATTTTCAGTCCTCAAGTATTTTTACAAAGTAGATTCAAAATTAAACAAGAAATATTTTACATTATTAGACTGTTTGTAAACAACAATAATTTGAATTGATGATCACATTTTTATTAAATTTACATTGAAAACTTTAATCGAGATGTAGACTGACATTCAGCCTGTAGCTTTTTACTTTCCTTGTCCTACCTACTACCATAGGTAAGAAAAGTATCGCATTTAAAAAAATTTTAGGTACCCCAATTTCAAGTTCTCTATACGTTTCAAAGTCCCCTGAGTCCAAAACATGGCATTTTAGTGATTGAAATAATATTGTTTACTGTACTACTGTGTCGAAGAAACTGCCATTAACGCTCAGGTTGTCGACTGTACAGTCGTATCGTGCAGGTGAAACCTGTAGTACGTAAAGGCCTCTTCACACTCAGCTACGCTACGCTGAAATACGTCCTTTTTCTAATCTTGAATCGAAGCTAGGAATGTGAACGGGACAGATTCGTAGCTAAGATCCAACACTGGGAGATTAGTAATAAAAGCATAGAAAATTTGTAACGAAAGATTGAATTTATAGTTTATATTTATCTATCATTTTTTTCAATCATACAATAATTATTTTTACAGTTATATGAGGAGGCCCAACAGGCTTATGCCTAAAACTGTCCATTTTCAAATTTATACTACAGTCCAAATCAAAATCTAGGTTAGGCTACTATCACTCATCAAAATAACAATTTATTCACACTTAAAAAAACAAACACAACATTAATTACAAATATATATATACTATGAATTCGATTTACAATTATATACTATGTTTGCTACAATATTATTTGTTAATATACTAACAGCATCTAGTTACTATTTTGGACTTTCTGAAGTAAACATGTTTTCTAAAAATAGAGAAATAAACAAAAGTAAGTTTTCCTCGCTGGATTATTTTTCTCGTGAAATCAGATGAGTAATAACCCACACATTCACTCGCTCACTCACTTCCATTATTGTATCGACAACATTTCCAGCTGTTTTTCCAAGGACGTATTTATCCTTTTAATGGCCTTCAGCGAGTTATCCCAGGGTTGAGACCTAGTGCAATCGAATTTTCATATCATAAACCTTCTTTATTCCAAATTTTCTCACTTCCTACTTTCGTCATGAGGATCGGTAGAGCCATTTTCGAGATCCAGTTAATACAGATATATAAACATCTAAACATATAAACAGAAATTGCTCGTTTGATAGTATAGGATATCATTGGGATATAGGACTTATTTCAGCGTAGCGTAGCTAAGTGTGAAGAGACCCTTAGTGACGGGCCTTAACTACTTACAATAGAATAGAATTTTATTAGTCATTCAATACTTACATCGACTCAATTTTTACATTTTCAATTTTTTTAAATCACTATGAATCAGACTTATCAAAAGTCAATTAAGTTGATGTTTGTGAGTTTGTGTGACTGATTTGTGGTTTGTTTGTTTGCAGATAATCAGGTTCAACGACTACATAGAGGTTACGCAGGCGCACGACTACGACAGGCGAGCCGACAAGCCGTGGACGCGGCTCACGCCCAAGGATAAGGCAGCCATTCGTAAGGAGCTCAATGAGTTCAAGAGCTCCGAAATGGAGGTGCATCACGACAGCAAACATCTCACCAGGTCAGTTCAAATTCAAATTAATTCATTTATTGACAAAGACAACTCTCTAGAAGTGCTTCTAGCCTGGGTGATGATGAGGAAAAAATAAGGAACAATATTATCGTAGTAACAACATAGTGAAATCTTAGACCACTCCTCCTGGGAATAAATTTGCCTTTCAATCTATTAGACTGATGGGTTCAGTTTCAAAACTATGTTCCAAGAGGTCATTCCAGGTCATTCTGATTTATGTGTGTAATACTCACGTTTTAATTTGTCAGAATTTCAAACTTATTCAGAACAATAAAAATTGAAATATACAAAAACAATACAAACAAAATAACAGGCTTCATGGTGAGGTGTGATGACTATAGGAATGGAACTGATCGAACAATAATTGAAAAAAGGTTACCATATTGATATAGCAACTAGAGTGTGTGATCACATTGAGTGCGTATATGTGCAAGTGCACGCTTGGCGTGCTGGGATTTGGTTTCGTGATCGCGCTAATAAGCTATTGATAAAAAATAATAAATTTTACACAAAGGCTTTTGATTCAGTTAATCGCGGCATGTTATGGTCAATTCTTGAATCAAGAGGATATCCCAAACATATCATTCAATCTCTACAGAGCCTCTACATGGATACTACAATTCGTCTGCAAGTAAAAGGGGGGTTGACTGATGCCATTGGCATAAACAAAGGGGTTAGACAAGGTTGTTGTATATCGCCGACTTTATTTAATATTTATGTTGACGACATGTTACGCACATGGAAAACTTTTGTGGACTCAGGTATACAGCTCTCAACCCATAGTTTTGTGAATTCAATTATGTATGCGGATGACTTAGTGATAATTCAGAGAAATGAAGATTCTTTACAAAAATCAGTTTTCATGTTGGACGGAGTTGCTGAAAATTGCAATTTGAGAATATCAGTTATAAAAACCAAATCAATGGTATTCAAAGGAAAATATCCAATCAGAACCAAAATAGAATTGAACGGAAAATTAATAGAACAAGTGAAAAATTTCAACTATCTTGGTAATGATGTAACATATGATACAGATATTGATGTATACAATAAAATTTCAAAGTTTCAGAAAATATGTGGCACTATACAAGAAACCTCAAAAATAAAACAAGCCAAGAAACCAGAATAAAGTTCTATAATACCATTGCAGTTACGACTCTCCTATATGGAAGTGAGAATTGAATTCACACACGTGAATGGACAGTCGAATTCAAGCTGCAGAAATGAGGTTTCTAAGGAGTGTATTTGGTTGCACTAGAGTTGATAGAATCAGAAATACTGATATAAGACAGGTTTTATCGGATGCTCCTCTGCATGAAATAATTATTCATAATAGACGCAACTGGTGCAGTCATTTGGATAGAATGCCACCTGGTAGAATGCCCGTTGTAGTCCAAAACTATAAACCCACACGAAAAAGAGATGTAGGGAGACCAAGAAAGAGATGGGTACCGGAACAGGTTAATTAATAAACCTAATCCCTGAAGTGAAGAAGAAGAAGATAAAACAATGAATTAATATTGATGATTAATTTAGAGCCGAACTCATCTGAATACCATTAATGAGTTGAAATATCGCCTCCCTGTGGTTCGGTACCCACCTAAAGCTGTAAGTCCATTCATATTTATTTATTTATTTCATTGACAAACACAAATCATAATATTACAATATAATATGATTGGGAGAAGACAACAGACATAGCCCAAGACTGTCTTCTCCCAAATTTTTACAAATAAAAGTTTCAAAAAGAATGAGGTTAAGATATCCCATCATCATCCGTCTCATTACTCAAGCAAAAGCCTGGAGCTAATGTGGGTATCATCCACAGCAAACGAAGTTATCAATCTTATTCAGATAAAAATTACTTGTCAATGTACTGCTCTTTTTGTGACTATGAAACATCATTCTTGATTCATTCATCATTTTTAAGATGAATTACATACAATCAGTCGTTCAGTTCATTCATGTAGATTACCATATGTGCATTGTGGGATAAGTATCAAGAGTGATCCAATGACCGCTTTCACACACACCGATTCTGAGACGACATGACGCAGACACGACACCAGATTGTCGGCCGACATCGTCGATGCCATCCACACTCACCGACACATCTGTAACAATTTCAGCCCACAAACAAGGATTTGACTGATCATTTCTGGGAGTAAAAACTTCATAATGTACGCTTTTCAGAAGCATTTTACTTGTTCCTTGCGACGTGTAACTTGCTACAGGAAAACTAATAGCTACGGTACAAAAAGCTACCTAACCTCAAACTGACCAAAATTATGTTGAAAACTTGAAACTCTCGACGATGAAATGTCGGCTGACAATTGACGTTAGACACCAGTAGGAGCTATGCTCCCAACGACATGTCGGTGACGATAATTTTGAATTAGTTTGAATCATTTAATAAATTTATATTATCTTCATTGCCCTGTATTTGTATGAGGGTTTTCTGACTAGTTTTATACATTTTCTGTAGTATTCGGTCAATTTTTAAAGTTATTGTGACTTGAAGAGTCAAGTGTTTCAAAACTGCCTAAAAGCAGAGGTACAGATGTTGGTGAGAGTGTCAGGGCAGATTAAGAACCATTGCTTCAACGGGATTCGAACCCGCGACTAAGCAGCACTAGCAGACTGAAGGGTGCACTTTTGGCAATCTTGATTCATTATTCTTTGTATCTTTATTGAAGTATATTGATCAGGTTGTTGATTGATTTTGTAAATATTAATTGATGTGGCGGTGGTTGTTTTCAGATTCCATAGGCCATGACGTTTGCGGGATGCCTCCCGAGGCCAGCTGCCTCTCTAAGCTAAGTTCCCTAGTTGAGTCTCAAGCATCTTATTTACAAAATATCGATTATTGTCGAATCAGCTTTAAAGTAAATATACTAAAACAAATTGAGCGTAAGATTTTTGTGTACAATGCGAAAGACGTTTATTTTATATACATATGATATATTATATGATAAGCATTGTGTATGCCCTAAATTTATACAACAAAGATGAGTGAAAGAAAACATTGTTGTGCTATATACATACATTTTAAGATTGATTTTTTCCGAAAATAAACACTAAAAAACTGTAAAAATAATACACAAGATGAATGTGCACATTTTTAAAACAAGATTTTCTAGCGTCCTTAGTAGCGTTGTGAAACTGTTGTTTATAGCCATGTTTTTAGATTGTTTCGATTAAACTGCGCTGTCTGTAAATATATGATTTCTGTTTACTAATTGTATCTTATACATAAAATATATAAATAAGAGTAAATAATGTTATAGGAATTAACCATTTCTTGTACAGAGATGGTGTGTTTATAGCTTAGAAGTGCGTTTTTAGCACAACTTTCCACTATAGTATCTGTTATGGCAGAACAGTTTATTTGAATTCAGTAGTTTTTGGGTGTCTGTCCAAAAATTAATCTTGAAGAATGAAATAAGATTTGAAAATGATTTTGATCTATGATCAAAATTCATAATGTCTTGGTAGAATTGATAATCTGTTGTAAATTGCTTCGTTATGAATTGGGACTTCATACAATTTTATATTGAATTCAAACTCAAGTTTTGAAAATTATTTATAAATTTCTTATGTAAAATAGGCTCTCTTTTAAATTCATATCATCTAATAAGAAATGATGACTTCATAGGGGTTTCTATTATTGCAAGATATTCCAATTATTAAATATTGTATTCAAATATTGAATACGGGTCCTGTATTGAACAAGAAAGATCTCAGTTTGTAGGTGAAACACTGTCAATTTTGCAATTTTAATTAAAATTTACCCTCGAAATAACTATTTATAAACGGTATTCAATATAAACTCAAAGAAGTGATAATTTCATGAAAAATCTTACTTCTAAAACCACTGTCAACTCTGCAAATTTCATTAAAATTGAGCCTCGAAATAACTGTTTGATAAACGGTATTCAATATAAACTCACAGAAGTGATAAGTTCATGAACAATCTTACTTCTAATTTCATGGAGATTTGAGCCAACGTAAACTTCAATAATAGTTGAAAACGATCATTCTAGATTCAGTTGTTAACTTATTTAACAAGTCTTTGACTGAAAATATCCTTAAGCTTCAAACATAACTTTTCTCAGATGACTGAAATGTTTTCGACTTCCACTTCTAAAACATGAAATTTCAATTCAACTAGAGTGGTTAGGTATTTTATATTATTGTAATCCAAGTTGAACCTCAAGTAATATAAGTATTAATACTTAATACTAATGATATTAATACTTAGTATTAAATGATTATGAAATGTTCAAAAGGCAGACACCCATAGAGAACATCCCTTCCGAACGGGTGCAGTTATTGCTTAGTGCACTCTGTAGAGCAATCTCGCTAGAGTACTTCGTTTCTCAACTATTTACCTCAACTCTTCTAAAGTAAATCCAAGAATAGGAGAAAATGATCATTCAATAAAATAAATTTATCATTATTATCCTATTTTAAAAATATCCTTTAGTTTTTCAACAATATTATTCAGGATTTCCTAAGAATTTGAGTTTTCTGTTACTCTTAATGTTCTTTCTTTCGATTTCTACTGTTTAGACTCGTCCTGAACTATAGCTAGATCAGTCTAAACTTGTCTATTGTCAGCCTAGATTGCTCTAATAGAGCGCTCTACCCAAATAAGTGACTCCGTTCAAACGGTTACTTCACCATTGATAAATGAAAACTTGTATTATGTGTTGTATATAATTATATTATAGTGAAGGCAGGTTCAAAGCTAATTTCTACAGTAACTGTATCATTGTGAGTTGCCATTTCGATTTAATTGTAATTATTTGTTTTTGATAACATAAGTCAATGTTGGGAATTCATTGTTATCATGTTGAAAATAGTTTTAATATATATGTTCTAGTTTAAGTAGTATGTGCAAAGATTGTATGTGAGGTGCATTCATCAAATATATTATATATGATTTATTTTCGCTAGATATAAATGTTTCAAAAAACGGTTGAATTTTGTACGAAAGTTTGCTATTTTATAGTTTGTTGTTCAGTATTGTTTGTTAGCCTTACTGTGATAATAATTTTCGTATAAATTTTTCCGATAACTTGCAATACATTTGTTGTGTGCTTTGTTGGTATGTGACAACATAGGCGCCGACTTGTCAAAATTATTGGGGGGGCCCTAACCGGGTGGTCCGCCAACCCCCCCCCCCCAACAAATTTTTTTTAAATTTATAAGGCCTAGAAATGCTTTATTTAACTACTGGTATAAAATATTTTTCAAAAAGTCAAATTTATGGAAGAAAAAAGCTTACTTCTTTCTATTTATTAAAAATACAGAGAGTATGAAGAATAAATTACTGTATTTAACCCAATATGTATATATACATATTGATTGGTTGGCCAATGTCCCTAAATCATGGACCAATTTTGAATTTATAAGACCTAAAACGCTGTATTTAATTATGCAGTATAAAGAATATAGGCAGAAACAAATCACATTTTACTCTTTCACACTAAAATAAAATAAAAATGAGCAAAATTAATGAACTAAAAATAGCATAAAGAATATCTAATATTACTCGAAAAGCCAAATTTTCAGAAGATAAAAAGCCTAGGTCTACTTACTTAAAATACAGAGAGTATGAAGAATAAAATAATTACTGTATTTAATTCAGTTTAACTTACATACATATCCATTGATTGGCCAATGTCCTTCTCCTTATACCATTGAAAAAGTATGCCTTCTGAGTTCATTGCTGCTTATAAACTCGTTCATCACCGTGCTCAAGTGAACTTCGTCCAGGACATCACGGTGGGCGTGAAGGACTGCTAAATTGTTCAGCCGTTTCTGTCCCATTGTTGATCTCAGATACGTCTTCAGTCGACGGAGTGCACTAAAAGAGCGTTCTGCCGTTGCCGACGAAATTGGCACTACTTGAAGAAGCTTGATCACTTTAACCACTTCTGACAGCATTTTTTTAATGGCTGGCTCTTGTGAAAGATATTTCCTTACATCACGCATTGATTTCATTTTTAAATTATTTTGCCTATTAATATCGGCTAACATGTTTAGATGTATTTGCAACCTTTCAACATCCAGGTCATTTTTAAAAAAATCTTTCGACTGTTCGAAACTTGAACCTTCTTCGTTCGCCACTAACACACTCAAAAACTCTTTTTCGACCGCAACGAGCCGCGACAAGCCCGTGGACTCAAAGCGTTCTTTGATGCAAGATCGCACCGTTTCACACACCTCGATGTAGAGAGCTTTGAAGTAGTCCTTTGGGGTGTTGAAGTTATGTGGTGAGCTGGCTCCGTCGTTTTCATATCTATTTGGAACGCGCCGTTTCCTTGGAATCACAGGCTCTTCTACTTGTGAAAATTTGTTTTTTAAGCACGACTTCCAAAACTCCTCAAAGCCATCTCGCTTATCATCTAAAATGCTAATCAATCCTTTAAACATGCCTTCCACTTCAGTTACACTTAGATGAGGGCTCTGAATGTTTTCGTTAACTTCTTCTACTACGTTCATTACATGGCAATATAAATTCAAAAATAAATAAGTCCTGAACAGTATCATAGATTCAAGAAAACCCGCACATTTATAACCTGCTTCAGTTTTGTCTGTTGAGGAAAATATCTCAAAAAACTGTAGGAGATCTTCATAGTTTTTCAAAATCCTCTGTATACTTGAAGCTCGCATTGTCCATCGGGTCGGGCAAAGTGGTCGAAGATTGGCTTGATCATTTTCACTTTCGAGGCGTATGTTTCTAAATAAATTGATTCTTTTGTTAGATTCCTTAACTGTATTTATTAGATCTTTGGCTAAGGCCATAACATCCCTCATGCATGGGAGGCAAGAAAGGCTGTCCTGCACTGCTAAGTTCAAACTATGGGCTGTACAGTGCACGTAGTGTGCCTGGGGCTGAATATCCAAAAGTAACTTTTGCAGGCCTTTAAATCTTCCTCTCATGTTTGCCGCTCCATCATAGCACTGTCCTCTCAATTTTTCAATAGGTAAATTAAGCCGCGCAAAAATGTCCTTAACAATTTTGAAAAGAGTTTGTGCTTCGGTATTAGGAGTCTCATATAAACCAATAAAGTCTTCATTGATTATTAAATCGTCACTTACAGTTCGAACACAAAATGACACTTGCTCATGAATCGATATATCACTTGTTTCGTCCACAATAATTGAAAAGTGTTCACTATTCTTGATTTTATCTAGCACTGAGCGCACAACAGATTTGCCCAATATATCAATTATCTCATTTTGAACGTCATGTGAGATCCATTTATACCCAGAACGCCCCAACCAGTCTTTTAACTCAGGAACGTCTTTTTTCCTAAGTTCTAGCAATTGCAAAAAATTTGAGTTAATATCTTCATGTCCTCTTATGGCCAAACCTTGCCGGCAAAGGTACTTAACTGTTGTAAAAATAATTTCAAGAGCCAAACGGGCTTTCTTCATGTCACTGTTCAATTGATCATTTAATTGAGCGGCTACACTTGGTTTTGCTAAAGATGAAAGTTTTAAAACTCCTTCCTTATGCACAGACGTATTTTCATGAGTACGAAATTTGTCCAATCCCTTTTTCCAGTTAGAAAAACCAACAGTAGTAAACGCATCTTCTTTCTTGGTAGTCAATTGGAGAAGGCCCTTGGCCTCTGCCTCTTTGCAGGTCTGACAAAAAACTTTATCCATTGTTGCGTCATATTGTAACCATTTATATTTAGTCACCCAAGACTTCTGGAACGATCTTCCTCCAATAGGCTTGTCATTAGGTTTTGTATTTTGCTGTGAAAAGCTCACGCCTGATGTTGAAGCAGTTGTTTCGACATTTGCCGGGGTTGCAGTGTCAATGCGAGGCTTCTTAGTGATGAATTTATCCATTATAGGCTACAAAAAAAATCACTAATGCAGAAGCCGACAAAAGAAGCAACTAGCCAACTATCACAACTACACAACACAAGACAGACTAGAATGCAGTGTGTCCAGCCCGGGAAAAATTAAGTACTAATTATCAAAATATCCCTCGCAAAATGTACTACGGCTGGACACACTGCTAGAGTGAGTGCAGGAGCAGTGGCGCAATTTTTGGCATGAGTGTGCGGGGAGGGGTGGGTTGTTTGACTTACCGGGTCGTCGCCCTCTACGCCTTCTAGACAATAACAATAACAAGTAGACAATAACAATAACAGTGGTTCGCGTCGCAGCACAGTTCCAAATTCTTATAACTATCTATGACTCCCCTTACCCTCATGCTTCAACACTCATCTCTTTGGCTAAACTTACTCAGTTTTACATCGTATTAAGTTCGTAAAAGCACAACACAGTATGACATTGTGTTGAGAGTAATTGGTTTAGTACTGTTTAAAGAGTTTATAGTAGCGTATCACGCGATGCTTTAAACTTACAAGCAAAATGTAATTATCCTTCTCAACAAATTATTGGGGGGGCTCCGCCCCCTCAACTAAATTTTTGGGGGGGCTCGAGCCCCTTGGGCCCCATGGAGTCGGCGCCTATGTGTGACAAGGACTGTAAAGAATTGTATGAGTGTATGTGTTTTTATGACTATGTTTTCTACAAATTTCTTCATTTTGTTGACGTATTGAAAAAAAATGTTCTTGGTATGTGGCAATTGTATTGTATGAATGTGTTGTGTGCTTTTTATGTTTATCTAAAAATTTCTTAATTTTTTAAAATACATTATAAGAATATTGGAAAAATATTGTCGTTATGTGATGAAAGTGAATGACTCAGGTATAATTGTAATAAAAAACATTGTATCATTGTTGGGAAATCATTGCGCTAAATATGAATCCTAATTTTAAAGTATTGCATTTTAGGAACATGTTGAAATGTATACTAAGCAAAATTCTCATGTAGGAAGTAAGAACTCAAAGTAAAATATTCTGTTTTGTTTAGTAAAACTAATCATTTTGAGATGGATATGATTTTATCATATTCAAGTTTTGTTTTTTGTGTAACCTAAAATATTTTAAAAACAATTCATTTTTCGAATTTCAAGAGAATGATTGCTGGTTGAATATGAAAAGATTAAGATACTATTCAGTATTCACCAACTATGATATTTCTCTTCATTCATTAATTCATTCACCAAACATGATATTTCTCTTCATTTATATTTAGATTTTGCATTTGAAAACAATGCAGAATAAATTTTTCTATATTAAAATAATTGTGTAATGTTTGCATTACACCCATCTATTCTCATTTATTCATCCATGAATTACTAAATATTTTCAGAGTCAGTCTCTTGATTTATGATCACTTTACTTCCAAGTATGTATAGCTTCATTTCTCTTATTCAGTGGAGTAGTTTTCAAAGGATTATTTATTCAAAAATAAGATGGTGCTTAGTATAATTTTACTGCTCGTTTGACGTATAAATGCTTAGGGTTGCATGTCTTTCATTTAAGATTGAACTAAATCTTAAGTTTTTGTTTGTCTACAAGCTTGGTGTTCGAGCTAGAGTAAAATTTAGAAATTTACTATAATTAGAGTAATATTAAGTATAATATATTGAAAAAAATTATAACCCAGCAGTTGCAGTGTGTGAATGGATGAATCATTAGTACTTGGAAATATTATAAGAACACAAAGTCCAACTCATTTTTAAAATGCTATGTGAACATTTAAATTTATTATCTTATTCATGTCTTATGTTATGCCTCTGACTAATGTGATAAAAAATAATTGTAATTTAATATTATTAATGTAAATTGTAATTTAGTAATGTATGATTGAGACCTCATTATTTCTCAAATTTGAATTATTACAAATTACATAGCATAAATGTTTCGCTTATTGTTTATTAGCATGTGTAAATTATGAAAATTACTATTTTTGTTTACGCCTTTTGTGTGTATATTTTGTAGAATCCCAACATTGCCTGTATTGTACCACAAACTGTACTATGTCGATATTAATTATATACACTTTTCTAAACTACTACATTCATTGTGTAATTGGTAATTATTATATAAATGAAAAATAATAACATTATAGTAACCACGAAACAAGCAAAAATACTCTATTGGAAAAATGGCGATTTATGATGAAATTATGGTAATTGAAGCCAGCTATTTTACCATCGAGATGTCTGTGTATCTATAAATGCATTTTTATACTTTATTTCTGTAAATATTATATATTAAAAGACAAATTTCTACTTGGTGTTGCAGTTTTTACAATTCCTTGTCTTTATTCTACATGTGATGCAATTCCCAAATTGTAATCAATTGCCTACCGGAAGACCGGAACTCGAATAGGTAATTACTTAATTGCCCATATGAATAAAACGAAAGCAAATGCTCATGGGCAAGAGCATGGAGCATAAGGTTTTTCTCATGAGCAAAAGGTAGAAGCAAAAGCATTTGCTCATTTTTATATGAATAAGCTTTACCTTATACTCTTACCTTATGCTCTTGAACTCTCTATTTTAAAGATTTTTCATCAGCTGATTCGCTTTCGTAGCCTTAATTTGTATTTATAGCTCACGGAAGCGCCAAATATGCAAACAGGGGGCACCGCTTGTGTTTGCGTTGTCTGCTCTGTTTTCTATTTATGAATACAGTTTTAGGTTAGTTGAGTTTAGAATTTTGAAATAATAGCGTGAAAAAATGTCATCTCTATAATAATCTTCAGCATATTCTTATAATAATATCAATAGCCTTCTTATAATCGTCTACACTCTCATATTCTTAAATGCCTATTTCCTATTTTGTGATGGCTATCTTTATAACACGTAGCTTTTGTATTTATTCTTTTGTAGGAATAATTGTGATATATATCATGGTTGAATCTAAAAAGAGTTTTATAGTTCTACACTATTGGTTGTGATAGTATCTGGTATAGTTTCCTCTTCCTCATACGAATTAGTTGAGCCATTTTACTATGAGCAAAAGGTGATAAGCTGCTCTAGACTAGACTCACCTTTTTTGAAGCATTTGCTTCAAAAGTTGAGCAAATGCTCTAGTTTATTCATACAATTTTGAGCAAATGCTCAAACTATTTTTTTGATGAGCATGAGCAAAAGGTTTTGCTCACGTTTATTCATAGAAAATGAAGCAAATGCTCCATATTTTAGAAGTATGAGCAAATGCTCAACTTTATTCATATGGCCCACTAACTTACTAGGTAGGTATAGTTATTTGGAGAGTCCAGTAGCAAGCATTAAAAAGGCACATCGGTGTTCAATGTTAAGTCAGGCTTTGGCCACTAACTCAAGTTCTATCGTAATTTTGTCAAAATCTTCAATATTGAAGAATTAAACGTGTACTGTATTATGTGATTGAGTATACACCAGTGGAATACCTTTGGAGGTGCAGTAGATGAATATCAATCTTGTTGAGAAGAACTTGTGAATTAAATACTAAAATGGCTGCAGACTTGATACCGTACTGGATCAAATAAAGTTGATTGTTTAGTATAAACTGAGCAGAAAGATGAAGCTAAAATAGATTAAGCTAGAATGATTATAAACGCAGGATTCTCAGGAAGGTGAATCATAATTCCGTCTGATTAAATCTAAATAGATGTAGGATGAGGATATTATGCTCTATATTATAACTTTTCCTTCTATAGCCTACTTGTTCTGAAATATTTCAACATAATGGGACGGAGTAATAAGCAACGTGAATAAAGGTGTAAGATATTTTTTTAATGTATCTAATATATTTACTAGATACCTCTAAATTAATAGATTACAATACCTATCATATCTGAAGATCTATTTTATGTAATAATAGACTTATTTTGAGAGGAAATACTGCCATATATTGTGAGATAAGTAGGTAGTGAAGCCTTTAGCCTGCGGTAGGTGTATACAAGGTACCAATATAGAGACACATTCAAATTTGAAATTGCACTGTATATGCACTTGTTCCTTTCTTTGTGCCCTTGTTGAAGCCCTTTCTTTTAATTATAATAAACTTATATAATAGGCAGACCTGCCAGTCTATTGAGTGCTATAGCTATAATAATAAATTACGTACTTGCGGTACCGTACCTATACGAATCAGTAACGAATTCTACATTCATAAAGTTGAAACTCTTTGTTCTCGATTTCTGCTTTGATATGAATCATTTAGAAAGCGTAATCACAAAAACAATCTACAAAACTAAAAATGATTCTCATACGAATCACTTGAAAGTAATGTGAATAAAATACCCCACAATATTCTACTCTTTATTTTCTCGAGGAAACCATACAATAGAGCTAAAATCAATTTGAATTTGGCGGCGTGACTGATGGCAGCATGGAATGAAAATGGTGGTGGGGGATCTTTGGCAGGCAAGAGCAGAACAAATGGCCACTTGCTTCAGTTGTAACCTGTCGTGTCTTGTTTTGTGTGCATTTCAAAGTGTTTCAATGTGCGTGTAGTGTTTTAAAAACAATCAAGTGCTGTGAAATGGATGTAAATAAGCCGATATTTCCTCCAGATACCTATTCTACGTCGTACAATTTACGAGACGATATCAAACAGGTTAGTAGACTAGCAGAAATCAACCTTTTTTATCAATTTTCCGTTGTGATAAAACAGTCAAGACTGCTGCGTTGCTATGGAAACGGCTTATTTAAATCGCTTTCATCTTGCAATTATGATTTGACAACTCTTCTTCTATTTTCTGATGCTTGAAATCAACAAAATTACAAACAAATATTGTATTTTCTAAAATGCTGTCATTTTAAGGTTATATTGACTGATGTTTTGGTAATGGCGTGGTTGTTTTGGTAGGTTAAGTTCTCAAGGGGTGCCGCATTGTTTCAAATTATTATCATTAAAAAACTCTTACTAACTATTGTATTCTTTAATTTATTTTTAATAAATTCTACGTACAGCTATAGTTTTGTCAAAATCGTCTCCAAACAAGATAAGTTGATGATAAGATAATGGTGCTTGTTTACTTTACAAGCTTCTTGTTGGTTAAAAATGTATTTTGTGTATTATGTAACAAAGTTTTACAGTAAATTCTACATTGAGGGCTAGACCACATTGAGCGTTTTTCAGGCGCCAACCCAATCAGTCAATCGAAAAGCTTATTGCCTCGCCGACTCTGAAAACGCCTGATATGGTCTAGCCTTCTCTTCTGCTAACGTCTTCTTATTCTATGTTATTTTTATTTACCATTTATTTCAATCGGATCTATTGCGTCTTCTCTTATTATTTTGCTAGGCTGCCGTGATTCATCAGTTGTGATTGTAGCTTTAGTATGCCGTATTTGAGTTGTCATTTTCCCATTATCAGAGCTGTCAATAATATAGACACATACGATACACCTGTCTGTCTGTCAATTTTTAAGCTGACTGCAATTTTTAATGCTATCAAGGCTTAATTTTGGCCGTACATGATTAGAGCGCTTTGAAAGTTTAATACAGGATTACACAGAGCATTCATTACTCAGCCTTATCGTCAAAATTTGAGTCCTAACACATACTGTATCCTCCATTAGTTTAGTTTCCTCTAGAGTAAGTTGAACTCTATATTTTGAATCACAATTACTTTTGAAAATAGTTTTGAACATTTGTTCAGTAATTACAGTTTTGATTTTAATACCCTTGCTTACAGACTTGAGTATGAGTACGAGTATGAGTATGAGTACAGATCTTGACTTGAGTATGAAAGTGTTGTTTTTATTGTATAATGACGCCATCGATCCCACAGATGTGGGTAATGGATGAAGAAGGAGGTATATAAGGTATATAAGACTCATTCATTTGAATTCCCTTGACCAAAAAATGCCCTAATCACATTCAAATGGATTTGGACCCTACTATTCATCTGCAAATGTGCTACTTATCCAACATGAATAATTAAGATCATCTTCAGATTTCAACAGAAAGTTACTCCCTTCATGTTTTTGATTGTAAAATCTTGAAACTTCCACTTGATATCTGATACACTTGGTTATAAGAGCCACTTATTAATAACAGCTCTTGAAAATATTGTTGAAATGCTCAAATATCTAGTCAATACTTATCTTACAATAAATATTTGAAAACAGCCCCATAAAATTTGAGTTACAGCTTCAGGGTTAACAGGGTTATTACAGCTTCAGGTTATACAATGATATGACAAATCTAAGGTATGGAATGGAAAGTTTTGTAGTATAATGAGTTTCGGTTTGAAGATGTTCTAGTTATTCTGAAGTAGCCTCACAGTTTTAATGGTTTCAATATCTATTAAACAGAGGAACATAAAATGTTTGTGTTCTTAACAGATTTTTGTAACATGTTTATTTGACAAAAATCAGTGTTCGACAGTTGTAATATTATTTTAGTAACTAGTTATGTACTACTACTATTATAGTATTAATTATTACAGTATCTTGAAACATTAATGAGAATTGATCTTCATAGAAATTTTAAATGGAGTAGACCTATGTATTATTCATTTTATAATGAGTCTATAGGAAGAGATTGCCGTTTCAAGTCTAATCTTCCAGATAAGATAAGTGACGATCGCTCGACTGTAATGTCGTTAATCGGACCACTTAAGGCCAACTGATTATTCCTTCCAAATTCTTTAAGAACAGACTTCAAAACCACTTCTTGGTAGTCCGGAACAATACATAAAACAGAAATCATTCATTCTACCGTCTAATACAGGATTATAAAGAGTATTTAACCGTCTATTATATAACTTTTATTGCGTATAACGTTATAATTCGAAGTGCTGAGGTTTACACAAGTTAATATATTTCAAGATAGTATTATAATATTTCAAAAGTTTTTACAAGTAAAATATAAGTTTTCAATATACATAATAAATCAACTCTTAAATTAGAACCTCTAAAAAATTCCTGCTATGCTTCGCTCCATAACAATTGATTAGCCTAACTAAAAATGCAATGGTATATTTCTTACGAGCAAAAATTATTCAAATTAAATAAAATAATTATGTAGTGTTTATAATCAACGAGCAGCATGTGAATAAACTCGAGAAGAATGAAGATTACAAGGACGTGCGAATTTTTGCCATGCACTTAATTACAATACTGGTCATGCAATTTTTGCATATTATACCGGGCGCAACTTCTATTCAGCCTACATTTTCCTTAAAAGCTGTCCGATCAATGTCTCTCCGTTATTTGACCGTCTATTATATAACTTTTATTGCGTATATCGTTATAATTCGACCACATTTTCAGCAAGTTCAAGTTATTTATTCAAGTTCAAGTTAGAATGGGAATGGGATGTGCTGATAATTTATGCTTGAATTGTTGAACTTTTTTGCAGAGAGTTTAAACCGGATTATGGACATTTGTTATTTACTTTTGTTCTACCGATTTATTTCATAATTGAATATCAACGACTACATTTCATTGCTTTGTTCCTCGATTGGCATGATGCAGAATCAAGATTTATCCCAAAACTATTCTCATATTTGTAGCATACTTATTTATCAATTTATTATAAATTAAATCGAATCAAATCTAATCAAATTTATTGCCAAATTCACTAATTCACAAATACATGGAAAACAAAATCAACTTTTAAATTAGAACCTCTAAAAAAATTCCTGCTATGCTTCCCTCCATAACAATTGAGTATAATTGCGTACATCGTTATAATTCGACCATTTTTTCAGCAAGTTCAAGTTATTAGAATGGGAATGGGATGTGCTGATAATTTATGCTTGAATTTTTGAACTTTTATTGCGTATATCGTTATAATTCGACCACATTTTACATGCAATTTGAGTTAAAATTATGTTAGGTACTCACTTATTGAAGCTTAAATGATACAATAGGGGAAGTGGTAGACCGCTAGACCATTTATTTAAATCATAGAAAATAGGAATAATTCTATAGTCTGATTTTTACTCTAATATTTGCGTATGAAAGAGGTTCCTTTTTCCTTTTATATTATTCTTGAAATGAAAATTTTCCAAAAACCTTGTATATACGTCGACGCGCAATTAAAAAAGGAACATACCTGTCAAATTTCATGAAAATCTATTACTGCGTTTCGTCGTAAATTCGCAATATATAAACATATAAACATTCAAACATTTAAACATTAAGAGAAATGCCAAACCGTCGACTTGAATCTTAGACCTCACTTCGCTCGGTCAATAAAATAAAATCCTTATTAAAACTTATCCTGATTAATTCTTATCCTCTTTGGTCACATTTAGCGACCACATAATACAAATTTGTACTATGTGGTACAATACTATTTGTACTATGTGGTCGCTAGTCACATTCATATCTAATGGCTCAGATTAGACAAGTATCATGTTTTCAATTATTATAGCCTACTGTTGGAAGGGTGCTTGAGGCCTACTTCACTAATGTAAAGTCCTCGTTATAATGGCAGTGGAGTAAGATAGGAGGACAGCAATGCCGATTCTCTGCCATGCCACTGCCCCTTCTATTGAAGATAGCTGATACCGGTATAATTATTCGTTGTAATATTAACTGTTCATTCTTGTTAAAAATAATGAATTATATTTTATTCGTCAAGAAAATATATTTTTCAATAATTTAATAATGAATTTTTATAATTGAAATTGAATATTTTGTTGAAATTATTTTTATTTATTGTTGAAAAAAAATCTGGCAACGTTGCGGAGCTAGAAAAGGATAGCGCTATCTACTTCGTCGAATGATAGACAAGAATGTCAATCAAATGTTGCCATTATTACGTGGACCTCACTATAACCAGAGATAAACTATTTTATAGTATTTTTTTCTCTGTTATAACTGTCCTGACTCGAGCTTCAAAATAACTCCATTGAACGCCACCTAAATTTGTAAGTCCACATATCTCTCATCATTATCACTTCCATCGCCCATGAACAAGCCAGGGGCTCATGAAACATCATCCTCAACAAAAAATCTAGACTTTTATTAGCATGACTAAGCTTTCCAACACGCTAATGTCTAGGCACAGGAGAAGGAACTATGTTCTTTTCTTTATGGTATAGGCTATTGTCTATTTTTATGTAAATAAAATTTAGTTACAGTACAATAATTTTACGTAATATACTTATTCATTCATCCATGCATTCAATGAAATGATTCATTTGCCATTATAAAAATAAAGAAGAGATACCAAGCATAAGTTTTTTGTTTTACATACTATAATTCGGTTTGTATATTTCTGGACTCGAAATTTGATTCGAATTGATAAAGTGAAGCAACATTCTTCAACAATCTTCTTTTTGGATATACTTTTATCAAAATTCGGAAAGAGAACAGTCTTGGGCTATGCCTGTTGGTTCTTTTCAGATCATGTATTTTTTTGATTGGTGTAATATGGAATGTAAAATGAATTAATAAATTCTCTCTTCTTGTAACTAAGTCACGTTAAGTTCATTTGAAAGATGACCGATCGACTGATGTTCCAACAGTGATATTTATTATAAATTTACCCTTTTAGAAGTCCTTCATATCGGAGTGTGTTTACTCTTTTGTACCGTTCTCCCTTATCAGTGCAAACTATAGTATTTGGGAGGCTATAGGCTTTTCTCTCTCTCTCTCTCTCTCTCTCAAATCTTATCTCTCTTAGACAATAATATAGATCTTGTACTTTTCCGATACTTTTCCTTCTCAGTCCATATCTAGTCTTAATGACACTGCCTTAATTTGCCGTCTAAGCACTAAGAATTTCAGCCGACTTTGATTTGCAATTGTGTCAGTGTTAGCAATAAAGTAAGCTACATACTGAATCACTTTATTGTATCAACTTCTGGTTCGTTTCTTCTTGAGGATGATGTCTACATGAGCTCTGGACTTGTTGTGCATGGATAATGAAAATGTGATTAGATTGAAGAGGATTGCTGTACTTGTGTTATTCATTTATATACTAATTTCATGTAGTATATATTTTTACTTTCCTTGCCCTATTACCATAGGTAAGGAAAGTATTGCTTTCCAAAAAAAATTAAGGTACCCTGATTTCAAGTTTTCTATACGTTTCAAGTCCCCCTGAGTCCAAAAACATGATTTTTGGGTGTTGGTCTGTGTGTGTGTGTGTGTGTGTGTGTGTGTGTGTGTGTGTGTGGTGTGTGTGTGTGTGTATGTGTGTATGTCTGTGAACACGATAACTCCATTCCTAATCAACCGATTGACTTGAAATTTTAAACACAAGGTCCTTATACCATGAGGATCCGACAATAAGAAATTCAATAAAATTCAATTCAAGATGGCGGAAAAAATGGCGGATAATTACTAAAAAACCATGTTTTTCACGTTTTTCTCGAAAACGGCTCTAACGATTTTCTTCAAATTCATACCATGGATAGCTATTTATAAGCCCTATCAACTGGCATGAGTCTCATTTCTGGGCAAATTTCAGGAGCTCTGTAATATTCTTGAGAAAAATGGCGGATAATGACGAAAAAACCATGTTTTTCACGGTTTTCTCGAAAACGGCTCTAACGATTTTCTTCAAATTTATACCATGGATAGCT
Source organism: Nilaparvata lugens (assembly GCF_014356525.2). Taxonomy (NCBI): domain Eukaryota; kingdom Metazoa; phylum Arthropoda; class Insecta; order Hemiptera; family Delphacidae; genus Nilaparvata; species Nilaparvata lugens. The sequence goes on along the minus strand of NC_052513.1, from coordinate 33,098,606 downwards.
ATTTATAAGCCCTATCAGCTGGCATGAGTCTCATTTCTGGGAAAATTTCAGGAGCTCTGTAATATTCTTGAGAAAAATGGCGGATAATGACGAAAAAACCATGTTTTTCACGGTTTTCTCGAAAACGACTAACGATTTTCTTAAAATTTATATCATAGATAGCTATCTATAAGCCCTATCAACTGGCATGAGTCTCATTTCTGGGAAAATTTCAGGAGCTCCGTAATATTATTGAGAAAAATGGTGGATAATGACTAAAAACCATGTTTTTCACGATTTTCTCATTAACGGCTCTAACGATTTTTTTCAAATTCATACCCTGTATAGTTATTTATCAGATCTATCAACTGGCATGAGTCTTTTTTCTGGGAAACTAATGGGGGGTCCACCCTATCCTTGAGAAATGGACTTTGTAACCTCAATCTCGTGCATGAGGTAGGTAGGTAGGTAGAGCAGTTTATAAAAAGTACACAGTCATAGTCAAGATATTTCTTCTGTAGAACAGCTGTTTTGACGACTTTAAAAAAAAAATCATCTAATTTCACAATTTACACGAAGGGAAAAGTACTCTGAAAACAATAATTATATATACACATATACAGTAGTCTGATCGTAGTTGCAAATAATATGTTGCCGCCAATAATTATTGTCAAGATGTTATTCCCCTAAATTATTCTCGTTTGAGAATGAGGCTTACAGTTCAATGAGCAAGGAAAGTTGTGTGAGTGTACCACACCAGATTTTTTACTCTCTTTGTTACTCAATTGGATATCTTTTGTAGCCACTCAACTCACCCACTTTTCGTTTCTAGTCATGCTTCTGATGGATCACCATACTTTAAAGTGATGTATTTCCGAAAAACCAGATTTTATTATATTTTTTCGCTCTTTCAACTTTTCAACAATTGATGAGACAAGAATGTGCTGATTACGAGATTGTAGAGCATTGAATTATCTTTCAGTTCATGTATAATTCGACTATTTCACGCATTCCCATACGACTGTTACAACAGTTTTAGTTTCGAGTGTCAAATCGCAAGATTTGCAACAAACTGCGTTTACACCAGAGTTCTCAACAGAGTTTTCAAAAAATCTCGGCAGTTTGTTGCCAATTTCTTAAGAAAGTACAGCAACATTTTGTTTCGTCAACTTGTGGAAATCCTTGTTTTCAACAATATTTTTGTTTCCCTCTCAAAGTGGGAAACACTGAGAAAGTTGCCAACAAAATGTTTCCCATCTAAAAGTCCACGCCGACTACTCTCTCGGAGCAAAACATTGACAACTTTTGTTCCTCTACATTTGAGTACAACAATTTGATTTCTAAAAAATTGACAACTTTTTTGTATAGAACTTTTTGTTGACAACATTGGTGTAAACGCAGCTTATGTTATCACTATTAATATTTTCTTGTATACCATACCCAAGATGCTTCAAAATTTCTACAGACCTCGGTGTGTACCTACCTTCTTCAGTCCATTTGTCTGATATGATATCATGGCCTTTCTCCGAAGATGATCTGATCACATGAAGAACTATTGAAGATTGTCAACTGTAATGTAACAATAAGGCTAGCTACACACACGTCGACTTTTTGCCGTCCTTATAAATTCTGTTAGATTGAACGGAGCTTGACAAACATCATCTGTTTGATATCATCTGCTCAATCTAATAGAATTTATAGGGACGGCAAAAAGTCCAAAAATCAATGTGTGTGTAACTACCCTAAGGATGTGATTTAGATGCTGTTTAATGTTTATCTCCATAAAACGGTGAAGTTAGAACACATAAATATCCTTCCTTGAAAGTGGATCTTCTCAGATATTCAGGATATTTGACCGAGGTCTAAAGGTGCGTACAGATATACGCGCCGCGAACATGAGCAATTCACTTTTAATCAGCTGATGCCAAGCTTTTTATATCTATATCTTACCGTTTCTGTAAAAATACAGATATAGTCAGCTGATTAAGAGTGAATTGCTCATGTTCGTGGCGCGAATATCTGTACGCACCATAAGATTCAAGTCGACGGTTTGTCATTTCTCTTAATGTTTAAATGTTTATATGTTGCGCATTTACGGCGAAAAGCTGTAATAGATTTTCATGAAATTTAACAGGTATGTTCCTTTTTTAATTGCTCGTCTATACACGTATAAAAAAGGTTTTTGAAAATTTTGCATTTCAAGGATAATATAAAAGGAAAAAGGAGCCTCCTTCATACGCCAATATTAGAGTAAAAAGTAAATTCGTATGGCTTTTGTTGGTGGGGAATCCCTTGCGGGAAGGTTCCACCGCCTGAATATAAAATTTAAGCCGTCAATGGGCCTTACGACTGTCATACTTCAGCCGGGACCGACAGTTTAACGTGCCCATCCGATAACACGGGAGTGATCTGGTTAAAAAACTTTTGGTATTGAGAGGGTTTGAACTCGGGATCTCTATGCTGCTACTACGCAAGCACTCTATCCAATATTAGAGTAAAAATCAGACTATAGAATTATTCATCATAAATCAGCTGACAAGTGATTACACAAATGTGTGGAGAAGCCAGTCTATTGCTGTATTTCCATGAGGTCTATACTTTCAATCAGGTACTTGTGGATGAGAATACTGCGTGAGGTCTACTGTTCACAGAACTATCAGTTAGAAACTTGACAAACTGAAAACATGACCTACATAAATCTTGAAGAATTTAAAGTAGACCTATAACCATCCTCTGTAAATAAGGGATTTATATGCAAAATTTCAAGTTAATCAGTCCAGTAGTTGAGACTTAATGATGCGTCATTCTTGAATTTCTCATCCCGTACGTGTATAAGACGATTCTTTCCTTTATTATATTAGAGATAGATAACTGTTTCTATAATAATTTTCCTCTACTACAAATTAATAACTTACTGTAGTGATCCGTGATCTAGTGGATAGAGTGAACAGCCTAGAGACCCCGAGTTCAAACCAGAACTACTAGTAAGAGGGTTTTCAGGATATTCTTTCTGTGATTTAGCTTCAACTCTGACTATATAATAGGATCAACCATAGAGAAATATAGCATTATAGATAAGGTGAAAGATAACAGAATAATATGATTTGTAATTGTATCCACGAATAAATGAATGAATGAATGAATGAATATGTATCTCATGCTGTCGTTTATCTATGATACAACTTCTTCTTTTCAAAAAGTATCCTTAAATTTGTCCGTTATCCGTGATTTATATTTCCGCCTAATAAAGATTTTTTTCATTTTCATTTTCATTTAGCTTGAGTTTTGCCTGTGAAACAGGATACATACAGCATCTTCATGTGTGATTGGTATTCATGATTGATTGTGTAGAAGCTAATTGAGAGACAACTTCAACTTGAGGCTTGTATGATGACCCAGATTGCAATTATGTCTGTATTGTACTGGTGTGTGTGTACTTGCCGTCTGCTAGTTAAAGCCTTGTACAACAACATCTGAACTGATTTCATCTAATAAACAAGGTTATAGTTGAGTTGAGCGTTGATAATGAATTTGAGATTGAGAATGTCTGATTCAGATTTTGATTGTAAGGCGGCTGATTCAAAGTTGTCTTCGTTTAAATTCGATTATTTTTTTTGTAATTTTTGTAGGATAGTAGAGAAAGGCAGTTGTATTATTGAGAGTTGTCTTGATTCATATCCACATCCTTGTTTATTGATGAATCCCCCTCAATATTTCAAATTTTAGTACCAGCTCCCCTATAAATAAAACATTCTTGCGAAAAACTGCCAGCTGTGCTTTTGGGATATTAAGTTAGTTTTTTGGTCCTGCAAAATTATCTTCTATCTATATATATATAAAAGCGAAATGGCACTCACTCACTGACTGACTAACTCACTCACTCGCAGAACTAAAAATCTACCGGACCAAAAACGTTCAAATTTGGTAGGTATGTTCAGTTGGCCCTTTAGAGGCGCACTAAGAAATCTTTTGGCAATATTTCAACTCTAAGGGTGGTTTTTTAGGGTTTAAAGTTCGTCTTTTAGCATGCATATTCTCCTTATCTATATATATATATATATACCCCTGTGGGTTGGGGGGAACAGAGGAGTCGAACAAGGTAGACTCAGGTCTCAAGTTTAAGGAAAGAATACACCACAGTATCCCTGCTTGTCGTAAGAGGCGACTAAAAGGGGACCCTCTTCTTCCAGAGCCCTTATTCCCATATCCTTCTTCTTCTTCAACATGCTATGGATCCTTTCCTCGTTGGAATGACCATTTTCTATTGACTTTGCTTTGTGTCATTCTTTCTTTACTCATCTTTTAACTTACTGTCTGGCCTTCCTTGGTCAAGTTCTTGCCTTTCAAGCCCTGGTCCCTCAATCAAAAGTTGGGGACAAATGGCTTATTTTCCTTTCTCATTCATTTTCCAACAAAGATCGGCCAACGGTCCTGAAGGCAGATGATGACTCAGCTAGTCACAATGGCGGAAGGAGCGGAAGAGCCAGACTGGTCCTCCTAAAGGGGGTTCTGGCGTTAGGCGTTAACAACCTAGCACAGGCAAAAATTTAAAGGTTGACAATATGGGTAGCAAAACCAAAAATTATCCCCGGGTGGCAATCCACACCTCTTCAAGAGGGAGCCTTCATTCGGATACGGGGGAAGGCAGTGATGCTCAAAATATTGGAGACCTCTTTAAAGATTTTAGTCGAGGGAGTCCATGCAAAAAACGGAAAAAGCAACATAGGAAGCTTATATTAGGAACTTGGAATGTACAAGGTTGGAAGAATAAAATATTAGAAGTCACTCAAGAATTCCACAAAATGAAAATAGATATACTGGTGACTAGCGAAATGAAAAAGAAGGGTAGTGGTTGTGAAGAGGTGGAGGAAGCATTGCTTTTTTGGAGTGGAGTAGATACAGATCAGAGAGCCAAGGCAGGGATAGGTATGCTTATCCAGAAAAAACTTAGAAGATTCATTAAGTCATGGAATCCAATTAGTGAGCGGATAATTGAAGTAGAGCTGGAAATTTATGGTAGAGAGATAGTAATCCTGGGAGTATATGGTCCTAATGATGACAGTCAAATGCAAGATAGAGAAAATTTTTTCGAATGCCTGAGAGTAAACATTGAAAAAATAAATGAACGAAAAGAAATCATCTTAGCAGGTGATTTCAATGGAAGAACAGGCAAGAGGATTAATGACTCAGTGGTTGGCAGCTTTGGAGAGGACAACCTAAATTACAATGGAGAGAAACTGATAGAGCTCTGTGAACTACAAGGGTTGAGAATACTCAATGGTTTTTACAGGCATAAAGAAATCCATAAGTTCACTTGGACACAAGCAACTCGCAAGCTCAAAACAATCATAGACTACATCATAATGAAGCAGAGAACATCAATATGCGTGAAAGATGTACGTGTTAAAAGAGGGCCAGAATGTGGATCGGATCATCAATTACTCTGGTCAAAGTTAGAATTTCCATGGAATGGTTGTAAATCCAATAGTGAAGAAATTTCTAATGTTTCGGAAACAGGGGCTGCAAAAGAAAGAACGAGAAAATATAAGTTGGATTTACTGCAAGATGACACTATAAAAGATCTGTATCAAAGAAGAATGGACCAAAAACTAATGGAATTCAGGTTTGACAGCCCAGAAGAAATCTACAACCACATAAAGCAATGCATACATCAAGCAGCAATGGAGGCGTTAGGAGAGGAAGATGGAGGTCAAAGGAAGTATAAGCACAACTTAAGTGAGATAACAAAGCAAGAAATAAATAATAAAAAAGTGCTTTATGAGAGATGGTGAATACAAAAAAAGTTGAGGACTTGCAGAAGTATAAAGAGAAAAATAGAGAGGTTAAAAGGTTGATAGTGCAAGAAATGAACAATGAATGGGAAAAACGATGTTCACAAATAGATCAGTATATTGGAGGTGCAAGAAGCTCAGAATCCTGGAGAGTATTGAAAACCCTTCGAACCAATAGGAGAGAAAAAATCACTGTCACCAAAATCAAGCCTACAGAGTGGGAGAGATATTACAAAAACTTGCTCACAGAATCAAGGAGAGAGTTTCTTGGTGATAGGGTGATTCCTGAAGATCGAGAACAGCGAGAGACTCTAGTATTGCAGGAGGAAGTGGAGAAGGCTATACAAACTTTAAAAAACAATAAATCTGCAGGACCAGGTGGCATCAGTCCGGAACTGATCAAGTGTGGATCTAAAAAGTTGTTCAGAATCTTGACAGTGCTTTTCCAGAGAGTCATTGATGGGGAGGAGGCGCCAGGGGAATGGAAAACAGCGCATATGACTTCCATATTCAAGAAAGGCGACAGGAATAGGTGTGAAAACTACAGAGGTATCGCCGTTCTTTCAGCTATGGCCAGAGTGTATGGGAAAATTCTGAAAATAAAGCTAGAGAAGGAAATAGAAGGGAAGATTGGGTGTGAGCAGGCAGGATTTTCGGCGGGTAAATCATGCATAGACCATATATATACTCTGCAGCAGATCATTCAGAAGAAGTATGCAAAAAACAGGTCAGTGCATCTTGCTTTTGTGGACCTTAGGAAAGCCTATGATACTGTGCCGCGAAAAAGACTTTGGAAAGCGATGGAAAACCTTGAAATACCTCGATATCTCATCAATGCCACAGTGAAACTATATGACGGAAACAGGATTAGTATTAGGATTGGTAAAATCTTGACACATCCATTTGAAACATCAAAAGGTTTGTTGCAGGGTTGCAGCTCATCTCCAACTCTGTTCAAGATCTTCTTAGAAGATACCTTGCGGACATGGAAGAGAAAGTGCCAAGGAATGGGAATACCCATCAGAGGAGAGAACCTTTTCACCCTTTGTTTCGCAGATGACCAGGTTGTGATTGCTCAGGATGAGGAAGACCTAAGCTTTATGATGAGGAAACTCAAGGAAGAGTATGAAAAGGCTGGTCTGGAAATAAATATAGACAAGACGGAGTATTTGCAGACAAATGGGAATTCAACACAAAATTTAACCATTGATGACAATACTGAGATAAAAGGAGCAGAAAAATTCAAATACCTTGGGTTCACTATCACGCAAAGTGGCGATACAGAGGAAGAAATAAAGATCAGATTGGCACAGACAAGAAGTTGCATAAGGCAGTTGCACCCAATCTTATGGAGTAGAAATATCCATAAGAAAACTAAGCACAGGATATTCAATACCATCGTGAGAAGTGTAATGACTTATGGTGCAGAAGTGTGGGTGACAAACAGGAAAACAAAAAGTAAAATAAAAGCTGTCGAAATGGAGTTTTGGAGAAGGTGCTGTGCTTTGACCAGAATGGATAAAGTGAGGAATGAGGTGATCAGGGACAGAATGAGGGTGGAGTCTGATATAATGAAATTCATAGAAGACAAGAGGTTGATGTGGTATGGTCATGCCAGAAGAGCTAGTGCCAGTAAGTGGATTGGGATAGTGACAGATTGGAGTCCGTTGGGGCGGAGGAGAAGAGGAAGACCAAGAAGGTCTTGGAGGGATGAAGTGGATGAGGCTATGATGATGAGGAATTTGAGAGATGGTGAGTGGGAAGACAGACAGGGATGGAGGACTCGGCTAAAAGAAGGAAGACAGTAAAGTACTGTAAAATCCTAATTTATATATATTATATATATAAGCGAAATGGCACTCACTGACTGACTCACTCACTCACTCACTCACTCACTCACTCGCATAACTAAAAATCTACCGGACTAAAAACGTTCAAATTTGGTAGGTATGTTCAGTTGGCCCTTTAGAGGCGCACTAAGAAATCTTTTGGCAATATTTCAACTCTAAGGGTGGTTTTTAAGGGTTTAAAGTTCGTCTTTTAGCATGTATATTCTTCTTCTCCCAATCTCTTAATTATAATTGGAATTTCCATATCATATGTTACTATAGAACTATAATCTAGATAGAGTACCTCTTCGAAACAGTTGTTAACTGGCAACTAAATTAATAATTTTGTCAGGTTGGCATTAAGTTGAGTTGACTTTGTTAGGTTGGAACCAAGTTGAAGATTTAAATGCATTTATCGCGGAAAAATTGATTGGGCACCGCTACTTCAATCCTGGGAATATTATGTCAGGCTCGCTTCGCTCGCCATATCCGTTTAGCCAGCCGTTTAGTCTGGACCCCCGACTGGATTGTGCTAACATATGATAAAAATGCCCAAATGAAAATGCAGGTGAGCGAAGCGAGCCTGCTGATCTCATTCTTGGACGATCCTGTCGGGGGTCCAGGGGGCGTAGCCCCCTTGCTAGACGGATATGGCGAGCGAAGCGAGCCTGACGGCTAGTTCTCTATAATTGAAAAATGTCCATACCATCCATATGTTAATATAGAACTATAATCTAAAGAGAGTACCTCTTCGAAACAGTTGTTAACTGGTAACTAAATTAATAATTTTGTCAGGTTGGCATTAGCATTAAGTTGAGTTGACTTTGTTAGGTTGGCACCAAGTTTGAAGATAGAAATGCATTTATCGCAGAAAAATTGATTGGGCACTGCTACTTCAATCAGAACTATTCCTGGGAATATTATATTACTAGCCGTCAGGCTAGCAGAAGAAGAACCCGTCAGGCTCGCTTCGCTCGCCATATCCGTTTAGCCAGACGTTTAGTCTGGACCCCCGACTGGATCGTCCTAACATATGATAAAAATGCCCAAATTAAAAATGCAGGCGAGTGAAGCGAGCCTGCTGATCTCATTCTTGGATGATCCAGTCGGGGATCCAGGGGGCGGAGCCCCCTGGCTAGACGGATATGGCGAGCGAAGCGAGCCTGACGGCTAGTTTCTTTAATATGTGAATATTTCCTATTTTAGTGATAATAGGCTAATGTGAAATATTTCTTCTATGTTTGGTTTTGAAGCATCTAAATTTAAAAATCTACTCAGTGAAAATAATTAAGGACTGAAAATTTTGTAAAGTGAACAACTACAAGACTTAACCTATTTCGGACTATGTGTAACCTTATCTAAATTTGGGAGAGGAATAGCACAAGTTTAACTTATTTTTTCTCTCCCTATCATTTTGATGATGTACTTATTGTATGAATCATTAAATAAATAGTAAATGAAAAATGAATCAATAAATGAAAAACGTTCATGCCAACTCGCACAACGTCATTCGCCAAGTAAATTATTTCTGACATTTTTGGGACCTCCCCTCAGAAACTGTTTGGATCCCAATTGACTTTACGATAACTGAGTGTGCTTCATATTCACCCCCCCCCATCAAGAATTTAGTGTTTTGCAGTCTGCGTCTCCACCCCCCACCCTTTTGGGCACCTCTTAACCTGAACCTAATTATTTATTCTAGATTGCTGTCCATGTATTATGTTGTGTTCCCCCAATCTAACAAACTATCTAATACTTTCTAAACGATTACATGTCATGTCATTTGTGTCGTATCCTTGCTCAATAAAAAATCAGGCTACCTCAGTCAAGACCCTCATGACCAGTCCTATTAAACCTAGCTTGTTATATTATATTATTCCATTATGACATATCATATTACATCATATTAACATACCACAGAAGCAGCCTCATGACGTGGATTTGTGGTCACAGTTTGTGACTTTGATGTCGTCATATACAGTTTGTGACTTGTGGTTCATATTTCAACCACAGTGGTCACATTATAGTCACTGCCCACGTCACAAGCTCCCCTGATGTACTATCAATTACTTGGCTCATTTTCAGAGTCCAGGTGGTCATATGTGGAAGTAGCTTTGAAGGTTTGAACCCAAATGTGGAACAGATTTACGGTTTTGTGGTTAAATCAAGGTGGTTGATATTGTACTCCATTCTGTTTGACAAGGCTTGGAGATTTGTTAGCAGGTTAGTGGTGGATTCTTAAGTGTATTCGCTTTTAGTTTTTTATTTATTTATTTACAAATTCACTTATCAAAGCAATGATTGGGAGAAAAACAACAGGATTGCCTTACACTGTCTCCATCCCGTGCGGGTTGAACCTTGGGTTGAGTGTTTTGTGGTTCATAGAACGACAATATTTTGCATGCTTTCTCTATGATTATATTCTATCAAGTTGGTTAGTATTTCATTCAGTTTGATATTTCATTCAGAATTAGTTCCTGTTATGTTATTCGGTTTCTATTATTATGCTGAAACCAATGATTATGTTATTTGGTTTTCATTAACAGTGACTTTTTTCAAAACCAAATTTTGTCGAAATCAATTTTTGTTCAAAACTAAATCAGGCTGAAGGTTTTATGGTTGTATTAAGTTGGTTGACATTCCAGGATTCAGTTTGGTTAGAATTGAAGCTTCAAATTTAAAGCTTTTCAAATTTATGTCAGCTTTAGCTTTTAGACCAAATGTGTCGAGCGTTTACTAGATTTCAAGAAGTTGGTTGATATCCCATTCGATTTGGAAGAAATATTTATGTCCCGGATATCTGTTACTGAAAATTTAAAGCTAAAATAAAATGATTTTGGCTTGAAAGTAACTAAAGGTTGAGAGTTTTGTAGCCATTATCAAGTATTTAATTAATATTTTATTCCGTTTAACAAAAGTAGCATTTTTTTGAAATTGAAATTTATTCACACTACTGACATATTTTACAAATATTTTTACAATGCAATCATTATAAAGAAACAGTATCATGATGGAAAAAAAAGAAAAGAACTTCAGTAGCTTAACAGCTGTGATTGAAGTTCTACACTATTGTTATTGTACATTATAATATGAACGAGACAGTCACTTGATTTTGGTAACTAATATAAAAAAAAGTCTTTTTGCAATTTTACACAAACAGAATTAGAGCAATAGTAAAAAACAAAAAAGAAATGATAACACCTGAAAAAAAACAAATAAAATATAATTTCCTGAAGTACCTAAACATCTATACAATAAATATATAACATAAAAAGAATAGATAAAAAAATGAATAAATAAATAAACCTCTGTCACCAGTCAAATGGACTATATCTTCTTGTAGCTGTAAAGTGTAAAAACTTTTCAATTTATTTAAATCTAGTCATGCTAGTAGTCGAGCAATTCAATTGGTAGCTCTACTTTGTTTAGGATTTACTGTTATAATTCAGTGTAGATAGAGCAAATAATTGTAGGTTATTTTTGATCTGGTATGCCCATCATGAAACATGTAGCGTGGGCTTGTGTTATGAATCCTTGGGAGCGATAAGATTGTAATTAATTACCATTGAAACTAGGATTCAAGTTTCCAGTCTAAATAAATGAAATTAATGCTTTTTTGTTGTCTGATCTGGCTCGATCTCATTTTCTCTTTCTGTTCCTCACTCACCTTATCTCTCGCTCTCTCTCTCTCTCTCACTCTCTCTCTCTCTCTCTCTCTCTCTCTCTCTCTCATGAATAAAAACTAACTCTAATCTCTCTCTCTTGCCAATTTTCCGGTAGTACGGTAGTTCATACTGTATTACTATGACTGCTGAGCAAAGTGAGTACTGAGTAAAGTGTGGGTGTAAAATTATCTGTTTCGATTGAAATGTTTGGACATTCCTGATAATCTTGGCTTCTATTGCGCAAATTCCGTTCATTCCTAACCTACTTGAATGATGCTCATACTGCCTGAAAAGCGGTAACTCAATACCCTACACAAGTTTTAATAAAGACAATAAATTGTACTTAAAAGTTGTGATGCTCAATTTATGTTTGCTATATGTATACATTGTTGTATTTTATTTGTAGAAAAACTTATTCATCTAGCATCGCATCAATGGGTTCTTTGCCAGTGCATTCATTTTTGACCGAGCGAAGTGAGGTCTAAGATTCATATCGACGGTTTGGCATTTCTCTTAATGTTTAAATGTTTATATGTTGCGCATTTACGGCGAAACGTGGTAATAGATTTTCTTGAAATTTACAGGTATGTTCCTTTTTTAATTACGCGTCGACGTATATACAAGGTTTTTGGAAATTTTGCATTTAAAGGATAATATAAAAGGAAAAAGGAGCTTCCTTCATACGCCAATATTAGAGTAAAAATCAGACTATAGAATTATTTATCATAAATCAGCTGACAAGTGATTACACAGATGTGTGGAGAAGCCAGTCTATTGCTGTATTTCCATAAGGTCTATACTTAGTTTCAATCATGTACTTGAGGATGAGAATACTGCGTGAGGTCTACTGTTCATAGAACTACTAGTTTGTGAAATTTTCAACTGAATATACTGTATGAATTTTAAAATCGTATCAAAAATGTCTGAGTAAATTGAATTTTCCGTAACTTTTACTACTTACACTTCATAATTGAACGAATTGGACGTTATTATTATCAGTACATCTCCTAGTTTATAGGATTATCAAATTAAATGACTAGTGTACATCTTTAGAGAAACAGAAACCAGCAAAAAATTAGCATAACCCCTCACTTTATAAACTTATCAAATAATGAAATGACTAGACTAGAAGACATCTAGATTTAAAATTAGCATACCTCCCAGTTTATGGAATTATTAAATCAAATTATTAGTGGTCAAAAAACAACAAACCTACTAGGCTCTCAAGATACAATATCTTAATCGCTTTTCATCATAGTTTATTCAAAATGGAAACATAAATCATATTGTCACCGTTGCTTGTGAGATGTGAGATGGGTTGCTACTGTACGAGAAAATCCATTAGTCTAAATGTCGTGTTTGGCAAGAAAAAGCGAAAAAACACTTCTAGCCAGATTTACATAACATTATTAACGAACTCTGAAAGCTCTGAAGCTTTTAAAATACTACAACTACTACTATGCAAACTTGAAAAATTCAAGGTCAAATTCCGCCGCTCGGTCTGAAGATTTAGAAAGTGAGGCGATTTATAATCGGCGTTTCAAATGTTGGTCAATTACTGGTGATTGATTTAGGAATTTTATCGAATTGATCGACGGATTGTGAGAATTAATCTGTCAATGTCAGTAATTTGATCAAGTTAAAATGATGGATGTCTCCTGAATGAAAGTTTAGCCAGTTGTTTTAAACGTGTCTTGTCGTATTATAGAGAAGGTGATTTTTTATAATAGATCCATTGGTTTCTAGTTTGTAATCTGATTGTTTCTGTTCTGTTTGAGTGAAATTTCGTTAAATTTTTTAAGTGAATTGAGTCTTGGCAATATATTTTTGAATTAATCTATTTATAACTGACTCCAACCTTTCTTATTTGCTGTTACACAAATTAGTACCCCTATCTCAAGAATTTTATTTATTACCGACAGGTAACCCGTGCTCCGCAAGGGTCTAATTAGAATCTTGACAAACTGAAAACTTGACGTACTGATATCTTGAAAAATTCGAAATAGGTCTATAACTATCCTCCATAAATTAAGAATCAGAGGTGTTCATATTGCATAGTTAATTATTGAAGAATGACAGAATAATTTACAATATTTTGAATTAAGCTTAGCTGATATTCATCCTAAAATGGAAGTTGAAAAGAATATGGAATTCTGTGTGATTCATCGTACATCACATATTTCCTAGACCATCTATTGGAAATCAACAACTTTGAACGCACTATGAACTATATTCATCTTTGAAACACTGATTTAATCTATCTATTTTTATTTAATTCAACACTTTACTGATAGATATTACTACCAATCGATTGAGAAGAATATGTTTTCAGAATAATAAATGCTGCATGACCAAGCACATAGGAAGTCCGTATTGAGATGTAAATGAAAATATTGATTGTCAGATAAATTTCATGATTCATCAAATAAAGTCAAATGTGGCATGAGATACATTGACTTATTGGCGGTACGAAGTTCGCCGGGCAAGCTAGTCATATTATAAATTTATTCCCATAATTATAAATAAATAAACGAATTGAATTGAATATAGAAATAATTTTCTGATATTATTCATCTATTATTTTGAACCTATCAATTTAATCCTAGGATTGTATCTAATCATGTAAATGCTTCAGTCAAAAGTTGATGTTTAAAGAAAAACTTCATCACCTAAACCCAACGGTGACTCATGCATAATGTGTTCCACCCTTACACTCCATTGTTGTTATAAATTTATTGTATTATACACAATTATTCAATTTCAACTGTTGCTTAATTTATTGCAAGTTTAACGCCTTGTAATGGAATCAAGGTGAACCTACTACAGTAAAATTCACCACAAACTGTCAGCATTTCCATTTCATCAACACTTCCCATACAAACTATGCTAATTTTAGCTACAAGTGATTTTATAGTGGAATTCGAACATTAATTAGAACTTCAACTTTAATTTAGTGTTTGAAATATCTGACAATATGTACAACTGGATGCTTTAAATTATATAAGCACTGATATATTTCAGACACAACAATATTTGGACAAGATTAACGTTGCTTTCAGTAGTATAGTTGGCTGCCACAGTAATAATTATAGTGTTGTTCAATTTCTTTTTATTTACTAGTAGAAGTGGATGTCAATGATATAGAGCTGAAGACAACCGTATAGTGCTCAGGGCGACACATGGACCAACACTTGAGGAATGCTGGTCGATTGACGTCATTCGTCTCTCTCTCTCTCTCTCACTCTCTCTCTCTCTCTCTCTTCCTATATCTCTCTTCTACTTCTTTCTTTCTCCAGAGCTTGTCAGTTGTATGTGTTTATTTAGGGGAGGTTCAACATTCTGTGATAACTGTATTTGAACAGTGGATAGTCCGCGTTTCAAATGCCTGTAATGTGTAATAATAATATATGCGTTTTAAAATGATCTACTTGTGATTGATTCGTTTTTCATTAATGAATCTAACTTGGCGATTATTATTGTCATTATTATCATTAAATAAAAAGACTGAGAAATTGTCAAAAAGTCTATGAATAATTACCACAATATCATCATTTATTTTTGTTTTCATTATTATCATTTATTATTATTGTTGTAATTTTATTATCAATAGAGATCACAATTGCCAATTTATGTTTTTTTTTTTTACAAAATATGAAGCATAATTTTCATAATGTTCATGATGAGCATAAAGTAGTTCATATTATAAAACTTGCATCAATGAACAATACAAGTTCTTGAAAAATGAAATGAACATGAACATAAATTTGAACTATGAACGAATTAATGTACGGTCATGCTGAGGATGATGTTCACGGGCTTGTGCGTGGGTAATTGTAGAGATGACGGTTGTAATTAAGCAATTACATACTATTTTAACTGTGCTAGAAATTGACTGTATGGATTTAGGTTTTTATTTTACTTTGGATACGGTAGTGAATTATTTCAAGCTGTATTTTATCTTTGTCAGTATAAGAATGGTTTGATTTTGACTAACATTTATAGTGAAACATAAAACGGGTTTTAGGTGCGTTTCCGAACCAATTATAATAACTAACTATAATCTATGTAGGCCTATCATATCTTCATACTGTTGTATATAATTTGAAGAAAATCGTATTGTAATGTATCATGTCCTCATACTCTTGGTCAAATATAAAAAATAATTTCAATCATCCTTGTTTCAACCATCCATTTAGTAAATACGTAATACCCATTTCCAGTTGCACGCTTGTAGCCTACCCCTACGTATCCACATAAATATATTCTCGAACTCTGCCCTCCTAGTTCTAAATAAAGGCAGCCATTTTATTCTATATCTGTTAAATTTAACCGTCGTAAAATTGCCTGTCAAATTAAATATTGCTTCCATTAGATGGCGTCATTTTACCTAGATTAAATTTAATACATGAAAGGGAAATCGAGCACCAATTTATTTATTTATTCATTCTTTATTACAATAAGTACATCATCAAGATGATAGGGAGAGAAAAAATAAGGTAATCTTGTGCTATTCCTCTCCCAAATTTAGACAGGGTTAGGCTACACAAAGGCCTAGGCCTAGTCCTAGTCCAAAATTATCTAGAGACACTAGATTTTGTCTCTACCCAAAGTTGTGAAGCGGACACTCAAACAGTGGAAATCTCGATTCCTTTCGAAACTGTCGAATAATGAAAATGTTTATTCCTTTCAAAACTGTTGAGGTATGTGAGTGGGTGTGTCTCGGGTCCCGGGTGTGGGTTCGCTTCCGGTGGGGATTTGGCTCTCTTTGTCTGTTTGCTGCTAGGAACAGTGGTCACCATTTTTTCCACATGTGTGTTCTTTTCAAAATGAAGCCCACAAAAAACTTGAGCCTTCCCCAGGATTATTTCCATCAAGTGCCAGTCTCTCTTTGGGTTGAGACTCAGTTCATACTGTCAGCAAACCATGTAAATAACACCAATGTTACCCATTCAACCAACGCTGTCAGTTTGTAGTGATTTTCACTTTAAGCTGTTTACCCTGCAGCTGCTATGCCAGAGATATCTCAAATTTCTAGAGGGGCCTAAAGTTTAGATTCTCTAAACTCTGGACAGTCCGAGAACGGTCGAAAAATGAATCGAAAATTGCAACTGAATCTATTTAATAACTTCTGAAACAGTAGTTACAGAAGTAATCACAGCCTTCAGAGGAGGAACAGAAGAAGATTTCTTGATGGCAACTCCAGAGTCAATAGCTTACTTAAACGGACTGGATATATGACAAGGGATTATTCCAATGATGATCCTGAAAATGGAATGGATACTGATTGATACGTCTTGAAAGCCATACGCTAAATAATAAATGAAACAGTAAACTGCTAGTAAACTTGAAGGTTCCTTTTCTAGAATTTACTCTTATTTTAGATCAGTATAAAACAATACTCTTAATATAAACTCTTAATCTTATCTAGATTCTTCTGTATCAACAACATTGAATTTAATTCAATCTTCATTTTATCTTATTTAAATAAAATCCTTTTATTAAAATGCAAATATTACATTATTGTAAAAATAAAATCACAATTAAATATTACGTAATATATAATAATTACTTAATAATTTATTACATAATTGAGTAAATAACTTTTCAATAGAAATAGAATATATTTCTATTCTTATCTAATGTTAGGATTCTCCACATCGGTTCCAAATTGATGCCCTCACCACCACCAGACAAGGCAAGACAAATAGAAACAGACAAGACCATCAAATCATGAAGGATGAATGTTATTCGTGACTTATTAACGATCCATCTATTCAGCTCACTCGGTTCTATTTCTGTAGCACAAACTTATTAATGAGATGTGTAGCATCTCGTCCATATACGTCATCTGTTGCACACTCAACACTTGAGTTTGAATCTACATAACACAGGAAAGAATGGACAGATATAGATCAGTTGTGACAGATTGGGGTCGTAGAATCTTCACAAAGTTATGTCACCAACTTACAGGAAATCTGTGAACGTTGTCAAATCTAATGTATAAAACGTTTTTCTCTCTCACGTGAGGTGGCACCACGTGTTATGATTGATTTTTGGGGAAAAATGTGTGAATTCAGTATGACAGGCGACCAAAAAGTCATGCAACAACTAAACGAGACATGTGCGTTTCTAAATTATGCTGGAAGATTTTTGAATAAATTGAATTTTATTCTTCCAATACATTACAATACATTCGAGTTTTACACAAATGTGACTGAAGATGATACCGTTATAGAGAATACCTTTGGAGTTGATAGTTTTTTAGAATTGATTTGTTTTATTTGAAAGAATTGTGGATTTTGGAAGAATTGTTTTTGGGGTGTATTTAAGAAACTTTTTCTGGTGATACCCAATAGCGTTGCTGTTGTCGTTTTATAGAATGTAGCCTATTTGTTCTATTTGAAAGAAGTGTGGATTTCGGAATAATTGTTTTCGGGGTGTATTTTAGAGCTTTTTGCTGGTGATATCTTTAGTGGTTAGATATTCCCAATATGTTTTTAGTGAACGTTGTATAAAATTTATTTGTTCTATTCGTGAGAACTGTGGATTTTGGAAGAATGATTTTCGGAGTGTCAGAAATTTTTGCTGGAGATTGGAAGATTGTCAAATCTAATAGCTGGTGATATCTTTAGTGGTTAGATATTATCCCCAATATCTTTTTAGTGAACGTTTTATATAATTTATTTGTTCTATTCGTGAGAACTGTGGATTTTGGAAGAATTTCGAAAAACTTTAGAATGATTTTCGGAGTGTATTTCAGAAATATTTGCTGGAGATACCCAAGGAAGCTATACAGTTTTCTAATAAATTGAACACTGTATTCAAAGATGTAGTTCATGTTGTTGTAGATGGTGCTTATATAATCTTCGAGTTCTGCCTGCGTACAACGGTACAACCTCAACTAATTCCCAAAAGTATTTTTGTAGATTGTACAATATTGATTGTCTAATAAATATTGTAGTTTGTACAATAATTGCGGGTTAGCGCGGTAACAATATGCTATTTTAAGAATAATCCATAACAACGAAAAATATAGATTAGGATTCAGGAATCAAGAATAGAAAAAAGTTTATTCCTTTAAGTATGCACAATGTACAATAAATTGGAAACGTAAACCATAAATTAAATTCTAAACAAAAAATCATGTCGATTCCTTAAATTCTATGCACTATAATACAAATATTACTTTCAAGTCTAATATCAATAGCAAATATTATAAGGATTCAGGAATCAAGAGAAAATAAGTGAACAATATTATTATATTGATGAATAAGGAATAATAGAAAACTGACGAAGGGG
Organism: Nilaparvata lugens; assembly: GCF_014356525.2. Taxonomy (NCBI): domain Eukaryota; kingdom Metazoa; phylum Arthropoda; class Insecta; order Hemiptera; family Delphacidae; genus Nilaparvata; species Nilaparvata lugens. Next base: position 33,080,042 of record NC_052513.1, on the reverse strand, counting down.
TTCAAGAAGGTAGAAGAAGAAGGAGAGTAATGGAAAAAGAAGGTGAATGTGATAAGAGAAGGAGGCCTCGTTTGTAGAGAATGACAAGAAAACGATTCTAGTGAAATTCAATTCTGTTAATCTATCAAGTCAGTTAGACAATTCTAGAATTGATGGATGAATTTATAGTTTTGCTCACGTTTATTTTTATTTATGAGCTTCAGTATTTCTGGTTAAGAAGGGGTTGATTTATTGGAGAAAAACGTGAATTATAATAAGACAGATTCAGATCTAGCTCATCGAAATATTTTGGAAGTTTTCGGAAATATCAAAAGGATGTGATATAATGTTTTTAATGGATTCAAGATGAGTTGTGTTTGAATAGATTTGTCCAAAAATGAATTGTATTCGGTTTAGAATGAAGATTCGGCAAAGATATTGAGTTTTCTATGAATAAAAGATTTTCGTATTCCGGTTGCTTTGAGGAAAACACTGTTACTAAAATTGATGAATGATGTGATTTACAAAGTGGCAGTATGCTATTAAAGTACCGAATTTTTGTTGAATAATGAAAATTGTAAGGGAAAAAGATTGATACGGAATAAATTACCAGTTTATTATAGATTGTGCAAAGTTTTTCTCGTATTTACCCAATCATTTTGTAACTGGACAGGTTGTTATTTGCAGTAAGTTAATGTTATCTTACTTGTTCCAAACATCAAATATTGATATCTGAAAATTATAGTGTTGAAGATTGTTGGAAATTTGATTTTTCCAATCAGTGCTATGCCCTACTATTCATATAGTTATGATATCTTTAAATTCAATGTTGCAAATCTTTTTGAAGAGATTAACTATCACTTGAATAGATCTTGAATTTTTATTGGGTATAATAAACTGTGCGCTTTTGTCATTTACCAACAATAATTGTTTGAAATTTCTAGTTTTTTGCGTCCACTTATTTAAATTGGGGAGCAATTTTCTTCCTCTACTTCTTTTAAATTGGGCTGCAAATTTTTGGATTCGGCTGTATGTTTCATTATTGTTTTAAATAAATGAAATGAGAATAAAACAATTATCTCGGAATTGATGCTTATTTTTTACTATTTTAATCAGAATAGGAATAGCCAATACCATTATTCATTCATAATTACATAACTTTTAGAAAAATAACACAGGCCTAAAACATATTATAGCATAAGTAACATAAAACATATTACAGGCTTGAGCCTAAACATATAGTTGCTTGTATTGAATCAATAAATGAAATATTGCTGTACTTACAAGAATTTATGTAGTAACCAATAAATGAAATATTGATGTACTTAATTTTATGTATGTACAATACTTTATATAATTTATATATGGTTATACTATATTGGAATTCCAAACCTTATTATCAATAATTATTTCTGTATTTGAGATTCTATATTCAAAGTATTTAAAATTCCGTTTGATAATTATTATTATCAAAGTATTATTATTATTATATTATTATTATTATTATTATTATTATTATCATCAAAGTATTATTATAACGGGAAGCAACGTCATCCAATAATGTATTGTGATTTGAGTTAATTATTTGTTAACTATGAAACTAAGGTACACAATGGATCTATCGCTTAAATTCTACAGAATATTGCATAATTCATTAATTTGAGATAAGTTTACACCCTAAATTGAATCAAATATTAAGGTTAAAAGCAGTTTTGGGCGAATGCCTGCTGTTTGTACCTGGATTGTCTATGAATAAATAAATTTATTAATTTATTTAGCCTATGGCAAATACACAACAAATATATAGCACATGCGTCTCGAATGCCTAGATATACACTGTATATTTCCAAATTCTATTAGATGTTGTGTAGTGTTCGATCAGGAGAACATAAGCATAGAGAAACAATAGCATAACTTACGCTATTGTTTCTCTGTGACATAAGTTTGTCTGATCGTCATTATTTGCTAGTCCATTTAGCATTACCCAATGTGCACCATGGAGGCGAACTAGTGTTGATAAATATATGAATAAATGCTATGCAAAGTCTCGTAAAAGGATCTAGGAATAGTTACAAATTATATGTGATTAACAGAAACAAAAATTAGATTGCAGATGGTCAAGGATGAGCCTTGAAATTGTTGGCAAGTCTGGTCTGATCCTCCATTGTTCAGTTTTGTCTAATCATTAGCAAGGACGATGAGTAGGAAGAGTTAGCAGGGTAGACGGCATTGTTAGTACTTTGTAGTACATTTGTTTGTACTTTGTAGGATTGTAGTACTGAACTTGTGAAAGTCTTTATAGTTTGTATCAGTGTTCAGTCATTAGTCATTGAAAACCAGTTCAGCTGTGATTTCGAATGAAAAGGAAACTCTTTATGAAAAACTCAAATTTCGAATTTTATTATCGTAATTTGTAGTGCAATGCAATTGAACAATGAATTGTAAGTTTGCAGTACGGTACTGAAATTGTGAAAGTATTTATATTTATTATCTGTGTTCAATCATTGAAAGCAGTTCAGCTATGATATTGAATGAAAATAAAATTAATAAAAACAATATAAAAACATGAAGTACCCTTTTTATTTAAAACATTTCAACAACTAGTTTCTATTATTAATAAAACTATTGTTTTTATTCATTTTAAGTAGCCCATACAAGTGAAGTGATTTTATGAATGAAAATAGTATACTATTTGTATAAGAAACTCAAATTTCAGATACTGGTTACTATTAATTGTGTTATCTTATCTGTATGTGATATTTTTGTTTTCTGTATTACAAGAAACAAAAATCCCTAATTTTAATTCATCCAACATGTTGATATTCATTGTGTGTAAGACTCGTTATCAACGTGAAACTGATTTTCATGCAAAAATTCAGAATTTTTTCCTTAAATAAATTATGGTAAATGATGATAATTAATCATTATTATAAATGGTAAATAATATAGGTACTGTAAAGCATTTTATTGGGTAAACTTACAATTCCAATCAATATGTAGTCGGTTGAATTGGTTTGTTTTTTCAGATTGATTTCTACATGGATGCAGGTTTGATGTAGTAGGTAATCTTCCAAAACAGATCAATTATTTAACAATACCGTAATTATTATTCTCAAGGCAAATGGAACCTGAACTTGTCAAATTATCAATTCAATTTCTTATTTCGAGAGCAGATAAGCTCATGCTACACAATCATCTCCATAATAAGTGTATTATGGTTAGATAAATACATCTTTATTCTTGTAAAATATGAAATTGATGTGACACTTTGCCATTACCCAACTTGTCTCATTCATTTTGTCTATTTTTAATTCAATTATTTCTAAAATCAATGAGACTTCAACCTGACAAATCTTTGATTCAGTTTTCCAGTGGAAAAACTTATTAACTAATCATACATTTCCATCTATAAAATGTCAAATTGATGTTACATTATCAACTTTTCTTCATTTTTCCTTTTTTATCTTGTTTCAGTACCTGATACGAAAAGGACTCGCCATTTTTCCTAACGGGGTGATGGTAGCACGCAACAAGCATAAGGTAAATAAATTATATTATGTAAATAAATTATATTATATAAATAGATTGTATTTAGTGAGGTAGGCTACATAAATTGTTAATTTTTTCCTTGTAGGAAAGCTATTTGCATCACTATTCGTGAGAGGCGTATTATTATTATTTAGCATACATCTTATTAGATTCACTTTAAACTGTCAGCATTGAATCAACAGGAAGCGTTGGTCTTATTTATAATAAATACTGTCAATTTAAAGTAAATCTCACTACAGTATAATAAAGTTGATATACAGAGATTGAATTGAATTGAATGACTGCCTTTATTTTGACCTAGGAGGGCGAAGTTAGGGCGCAGTCGGCCCTAAGATGGGTGTTTTTTTGAGTTACTCACTATATTATTAAAACTTGTGTGATGATGATTCCCTTGTGAAGTTATCTCATCTATGATGTTTGACCTTGAAATCTTTTTGAGAAAATCTTTTTACAGCTTTATTTAGCTAGGGAAATGTTGTACCTGCCATGGATATTTCTTTACTATTGATGGTACGAGTTGGTAGGTCTACCTATTGTGATTGTGTTTCATTTTGATAGATTTTGTAGAGCACAGATTTTGTAGATAATGTCAAACCTCTCTATAAAATGGACCTTATAATACATTTTCTAAATTGCTTTTTTTCATTAAGGATGATGCCAATGTAAGCCATAGATTTGTGCCTGGATGAGAGACATTTTATATTCAATAATCAAAGTTTCTGAGGAGTTCAAAGTAGATTTTGTTTGAAATCTGAATTACTGTACTTACCATGAACTGACCTATATTTATATTTCTAATATATTCCAACCTAAACTAAAGTGTTGTAAATATTGTCAGAATACATTCTGAACCATGTAAGTCGATATAAAGGCTGTGTGTAAGTCGATATAAAGGCTGTGTGTAAGTCGATATAAAAGCTGTGTGTAAGTCGATATAAAGGCTGTGAATAGAGACAAACGATTGGCTCAAAACAAAACCTCAACGCGAAATTCCTAACCAACGAATGGCTGAGAAAATTAGCATACCAATAAAATACAAATGTGTGAGCATAAATGGGCAATTCAGAACAACCTAATAAAGCGTAATGTAGGTCAGCAACATAAACCAAAGGAGAACTCTCATCTTGATAATAGAAATTCAAAATGGATGACAACTATTCTGAAAAATGCAAATAATGTACCGGTAGAAGTATGTGTGGGCTTCTGATTTTATTAGGTACACATCTGTTCCACAAGTTCTATACTCTTTAAATCTTTGATTTCCATAGGATTATGTATCTTTGAAGTATATTTTTCATATCTGATTCTATATCCTCTATCTCCTATCTCTTGAGGAGGCTTTATTCATATCTTCATACAGTATATATTTATACATAGATATAATACTAATCTAAACAGGAAACACGATACAGATAGGTGGAAAACAAAAACACTCAGGGCCGTTTGCACAGTGTAAGTTTGAGCTAAAGCTTAAACCAAATCAGGATTTTTTTTGTTTAAATTTAAACTAAAATTCCGTTTGCGCAGTATCAGTTTAAACTCTGTATTGAGTTTAAACTCTGGGAAAGCTTAAACCTCCAAAACAGGAGGTTTAAACCAAATAATTTGGATTAACTTGACATCTGTAAAATTTGATATGGAAACAGCTAATAGTCAATTATTTTTCGACGTTTGTTTTTAATGCTTCTGTAGACGATAATAATTATTTAGGTTATAGTGAATCATTATTGATATAATTGACAGGAATTGATAGAAGTTTTCAATGCAATTGATGAAGATGACTGTGAAGAAATTTTGGAACTGAGAAAAATTGGGCAAAAAACGAATCATTTAAATTTCTGGGATGATAGAGAATTTTTTTAACGGTTTTGCTTGAGTAAAGCAAGTGCCAATTTAGTATTTGATTAAATAAGCCACTCGATAGAAAATAAGACAATTTTTATCAGTGATTTTTGATTAGAAAACATGTTTTTAACAACACATAACTGAGATATTTTGCTTTCGATAGATTTCTAATAAACGAGGAAGACCGTAGTAGATTTAAGTATATTTTCATAACAAAATAGGGTTTTAATCTCACATTCTAGATTATATTTTTTGGTGCCAACTAAATATAAGTTTTTTTCTTATAGTAATATAGCATTTCATCATTTTTTGAAGAATTTCTTGATCGCTTTTCACTTTTATCACCGTACAGCTTACAGCTCTGTAGATTTTGAACCAGGAAATAGTAGCTCTACATAACCTCAATTTATTGATGGTTTGTAAACAAATAGCAAATTTCCTGTAAAAATTACCCTTCCTAATATTATAAAAGATAACATTCTATTACCAACTTAACGCTAAACTAGTTTAACTTAAACTGGATTAGTAAATGCACTGAGAAAATCGATTCAAGTTTAAACTTTCAGATTAACTTGAACTCGAGTTTAGCAATCTATACTGTACAAACGGCCCTTAGAAACTTACATTATTTTTGGAAATTTTCGGTGGCTGAGCCACCTTTGTCCTTACATATAGTTTGAATTTGTTTAGAGCTCTCTACATAATAAGGTATCTTTAAAATTAAGGTCTAATTCGTTTCAACACATTCTTATATATTATTATTTATGTATTGTATTCTGTAATATTTGCTTTCTATTTATTTAAAACTATAATATCATGGTGTGGTTTACAAATCTATTTAGCATCCAGAATAATAAGTATCGTCTACTTTCATATGTATTTTAAGCATAAATTGGATTCATATAGAGTTCCGATCCGACTCATGTCCGATATTTATGTTGGGTGGTGGTAGGACACATGACGGACATCTGTGTTTTGTAGCATTCTAGGTCGTTGTCATCCGTGATCGTATCGGAGTGGGATCGGAACCCTGCAGGACAGGTACCTGGCTTAATTTGGTACATCACACACCAATATCTATATTGATGTATTGTAGGCAATAATTAGCCTATCTCAAAAGATATGTTGTCTAAAATTTTGTAGATATGACATATTATACAAAATGAAGAATCTTCAAAATCCAAATTTATTCTTTATTCTCTATCTTTTACATAAATCGGAATCAATGTAGGCTATAAGCACAAAAGAAGGAGCTATGTTTTTTACTCTGTGCTGTAAGTATCTCAGAAGATTTGTTGTCTACAATTTTGTATAACTTAGGACATTTTAGAGAAAATGAGAAATCTCCAAAATCCAAAATTATTCTACTCTTTGTACATGAATCGAAATCATTGAGGCTCTTTGATAAGCACTACAAATTTGTTTAGCGCTCTAAATTTATGTATCAAGCGAAGGTCTCCACTCCACTTCAACACAATACAGCTGACTGCAAAAAAATAGAAGCAATAAGATTAGCATAGAAAAGAATAGGAGTGTTCTCATTTAAATTCCATTCATGGGTCAAGAATGAATCGAAGAAGTGGTGGCTCTATTCCAAAACATAGATATGTATTGCGGAATTATAATCGTTATATATATAACTACAGGTATAAATGCATATCAAGTAGATAAGGTGTATTCTTGAGAAGCGATGGGTATTGTGATTCGAAGTTTGTATTTGACTGTTTTGTATTGTAATGTTGTGTTGTATTCTATAATATTTTATTTTAACAATTAATTGAAGTATGTTTTTGGAAAGTGTTTTATAATAATGATTTATTTGATGATGCAATAACACACAATTAATCAAAATAATTGTGGGAGGACCAACCAGTGAGTATAGAATGTATAGAATGTTAGTATGGACCAACAGGCACAGCCCAAAACTGTCCCTCCCCCGAATTTTGATTCATACACTAGTCCAGAAAATATGTTATGTTTTGTTGAATAAAATTTCGGTGAAAGTCATCATACTATTATATTGTGAATGGATTTACATTTTGACATTACATAAAATTAACATCTTGAAGTCGATTCAATTTTATGTTCGGTTCTGATTTCAAAATAATGTAAAGTCTACAGATGGAGATAAATTGGAAGTTGCATTAATTTGTTCAAATGAATAATAATTATCAAACGAAATCCCAATTAAATGTTGTAAAACACCCCGAAGACTTCAAAATTAATTTTTGAATAGTAGCGCTCATCTAATTTCCATCTAGCTGTTTACCGTGTTGTCAATATTTGCAGTAGCAGAAGACTTCGGGGTGAATTACAGCATTTAATTGGGATTTCGTTTGATAATAATTAATGTAAATTCCTTAGAATGAAACTTGAAATGAATTGTTGCCAATAAATCCAAAGAAGCATACTTGTAGCAGAAGTGTCTGTTGAGTTATAAAGTATATTATGATGAATTACTTGTAAATTATTATTTTTTTTTAAATATATGATCACCCTTTTGAGGTGTTCTCTGTAGAAATATCTATCTCATCACCCAAGTGAAACTAATTGTTCAGTTAGTCATAACAAAACGCATTACCATGTTTCATGTTACTTAATGACTGTACACAGAAAATGTTTTCAAGTACTATACTTAGTAACTAGTAAGTATGGTCTGAACAAATTGAGTTAGTAACGGACATCATATCACTTCATAGACTGGTTTGAGATGTGAAAAACGCCAATTTACACTTGAGTTGTTGTAGTTTTTGTGCCAGGGATGAGTTTCAAAGATTAACACGTACTGTTCTATCCTTCTTCTTCTTAGTCTTCTTCTCCTTCTTCTTCGTCTCCTCGCTTCACTACTACTTTTCCATCTCTTCTTCCCCCTATTTTTATTTTTTAAAATTGCCTCGTATTTTTCTTCTTCCTTTTCTCCTTTTTCTCGCTTATTCTTTCTTCTACTTTTTGTCAGTGTTACATTCTCCATTCTTCACTATCTTCTTCTTCTTCTTTTTCTTCTCCTCCTCGTCATCCTCTTCCTCCTCCTCCCACTTCTTAATTTACTACTTCTCTTCCTCCACCTCCTCCTTCTTCTACTTTCCTTCCTCTCTTCTCCTTCTCTTCCTCCTATTTTCTCCTTCTTTTCTCGCTTCGTAATTTTCTTCTCCTTTTTCTCTTCCTCCACCTCCTCCTACTATTTTTCTTTCTCTTCTCCTCTTCCTCCTTTCTTCTTTTCCTTCTTCTTCTTCTTTTCCTCTTCTCGCTCCTATTAACTCTTTTACTTGTTTCTCCTTTTTCTCGCTTATTCTTCTTCTCTTCGTCCTATTTTCTTCTCCTTCTCGGTTCTTAGTTTCTTCTCGCTTCTTCTGATTTTCATACTTTTCTTTTTTGAGCCAGTAATGCGCGCTTTTTGAAGACATAATGACTATCGCGTTCCAATTGACGAGCTTGTCTCAGGTATATTTATTTATTTGTCTAGCATCAAGTTGTCCAAGTTTTAGAAAGTTGTCGAACCTGAGATCAACTTCATTGCCAAGGTTGATGTTGCGTGTTTGCAAAAAAATGTGAGAAGTTGATTCTGTTCAAAATTTTTGTCAATTCGTTGAATTTTTGCACTTATTTTTTCCGTTAATTTTCTTGCAATAATTTTTTCAACCATTTTTTGTTGATACCCGTGCGTAATCATCGTTTTTTTCAAGTCTTATATTGCAACTTATGTAAGCTTCAATGTGCTTTTTATTGATTTGGTGGTCAGGATCCTGTTTTTCAACTCATTTATTCATTTCAAATGCGTCCAGTTCACTTTTTGCAACAATTTTTTGTCTAAATTTGAATTCTTGTTAGATTTTTAAATTTTTTAATGTATTCATCCTGTCACTTATGAACCGGATTCAACAGTTCATCCGAAAATAGAGAATAAGTATTCATGTTTTGACTTGGGAATGTAATCAAAATAAAATTTACACAATTTATTATGTTGAACAACATTAATACAAAAGTTGTGTTATATAATTATAACAGACATGGGTTTACTCTAAAAATCATGTTTTATTTGCAATCACACGCAGTTGTGCATTTATGATAAATTAAATTTATGATAATTAACTCGATCGCTTATTATAATAATGAGGCTTGCTACTCGAATATTATTCTGAAAATGTACAAAATTGTCAGATTTATAATTATTATATTGTAATTTAATCGAGTTTGGTCACTTCACAATTCTCATGATTTATTTGAATGCGTTTTATAATTAACTGCTAGTCTCTGGAATAAATAGATGGCAAGGTCAGACCAAGTTCCAATAATTGTTGATATATTGCAATGCAGATATATTCCAAGTAATGATATTATACTAATGCGGCTTTCATGTGTAGTAATGCATGTAAAAAAGTGTTGTATAGGTTATTACAAGGTACCTAGAATACATTGTGCCTAGTATTCTAGGTACATTGGGTTATTCGTTTAGAATGACATGAAATTATCACAAATATTAAATCAAATCAAATTTATTTCCTCAAAAATACAACAAAAATATCAGCATTAAAAAATTATACACTACAGTAATAATTTTAAACTTAATTTCACTTGATTATATGATAATAAAACAAACCCTGAATCAATTTGACTTGATAATATAGAACTTAAAGCAATGCTAGGTTCATGAATTAATAATAAATTACTCTAATAATAAATCTAATATACTAATATAGCTCGTTATATTAGTTTATTAAAATAACAAGAAACTAGTTTCTGTAACTGAAAGATATAATCTAATATATTTTTATACTGTAAATAAAATCTCTCATATCTAGATTGATAATGATGCTACAACCAAAATTAGTATTTCACTATTAGTATCTCCTATAATAAATAATAAAGAAAATAACTGGCTCATACACGTACGGGATAGGAAATTCACGAATGACACATTATCACGTCTGAATTACTAGACTGATCAACTTGAAATTTTGCATATAAATTAATAATTTACCGATGATGGTACGTTATAGGCCTATTTCAAATAATTCTTCAATATTTCAGTTGTTCAAGTTTTCAGTTTGTCAAGTTTTTAATTAGACCCTTGCAAAGCACAGGTTACCTGCTAGTAATATATAAGTGACTGTCAAGTCTCTTTATTCAAAATCAGCTTGATATTATATAATAGGGTAAATTATACTAGTCAAAATATTTTATTTTATTATTTTGTAGTGTTTTTGAAACATAGGAATACCACCTACAACTTGTAATAATAATAATAATAATAATAATAATAATAATAATAATAATAATAATAATAATTTATTGATTCTTCTTCACTTTCACAACAATTGAAAAAGTCACACAATATTTGTATTCATCATAAAAATATAAAAATAATCAAATGGCACATCAAGTCTGATCGTGAGCCTAAGGAAAATACAATAAAAAAATGTGAAAAACAACTTAGCTATCGAATAAGAACAAGAGGTTTGAAAAACTAATGAACCAATAGTAAAATTATAGATGTCAACAAAAGAGAGAAAATAAACTACTAGAGCAAACTAAACTATGACAAAAATTCATGATGCAATACATTTTGGATTTATGATGCAAAATGATGAAGAAGTTCGTATTTTAAAGTTTACTGAAATACCATTCTAACCTCTATAATAGATATCAACCAGCAATAATACCACTGATGAAGTAGGTACTTCAGAAATACTCATTGATTCCTCATTAAAACGGAACTGTTCTCAAACCGGTTCCAAGTGAAGATCGGTTTTTAATCATTTGATTATTCCACTATCAATTTTGCAGAGATTGCTGTCTAGAAGTTTTGATAACCAAAAATTGTAGAGTTAATTTTATCAAATGATACCTTCCACACATAATAACCGTTACCACCCGGTTATCTATGCATAATAACTGTTACCTGACTGTTATCCATAGATAATAGATGCTACCAAACTGTTATTTATGTGTAATAACTGTTACCACACTGTTATTTAAGTGATTATTCTATCTGCTGAGACTATAGTTTACTCCATTAATTTTAGTTCTCTCTGAGAATGTGTAATGGAAGATCATTACCACTTTTGAGGATTCAGTCAACTTGAAAAAAAATTGAATTGTTTCCAGTGAGAATATTTTCAACTTTTTATATTATTCTTCAAGGTTATTGGCTTTCTTCATCTGTACTAGTCCTTCTTAGAGAATCGACAATTATTTGTTCAAACACCGCCGATTTATGAAGTTACATCACAATATTACATTATCGTTATTCCAATTGCATTCAATCTCTATTCTCATTGATTAATTTTTCATACTTTGTAAAATTCGTTGAATAATTAGCATTACCGTCATTTAATGTAAATTAGAGTATAAGCGTTGGTTGACTGAGAAGTATTGACGCTATTTATGAGGATTGGATTGAATTGATTAATAGACTTTATTGGACAAAACATAAATTAAGTGATAAACATAACCTAATTTTGGACAATTTCTATCAAAATTTTGTGTAAAGAACAGTTTTTGACTTTAAGCCTGTCGTTCCTTTCCCAATTATTCAAAATGAGTTGAGAACGATATGATCTACTAAATATCTAAATAAATATGGATAGATAAACGGATGGATTTATTAATTCCACAAATAAATAAATAAATATTCATTTTATAGAGTTAGCACTAATATTTATAGCGTGAGAGTTAGGTCCTCTCTGCCACACAACCCTATTGATGACAGTTTTAAGTGAGTAGAAGAATTCAACTTCATTTTTGTAACTTTTTAGGATGTTTTAGTGTCGTTTTTCAGACAAGAACCGGTACATCAGTGAGTGTTTTATTATTCTTTTCAGATAGTTGATTCTATTAATTAGATTAAAATCCTTGTTTGATGGAAATTAATTGAAATTCAAGTCAATCTAGTGGAAAAATTCTGTTTGAGTGGACGAGTTATTAGTGTTGATAACATCCGTTTGGAGAGAATTTTAGTGGATTTTTTCGTCAGTATTCGTAAGTTATAGAATTCTAGATTGATATGGAACTTGAAATCTCATAATTTATTATACTTTTATTATGGAACTAATAGGGTTCTTCATCAATGAACTTGAGAAAACTTACAATAAATTAGTCATTGATCAAGAAACTCATTATGAGAACTTTTGATAATGAACTTTAAATTAATGCATCATATACAATTTAATGTTGTTTCTATTGTGTTAATGCATATTATACCATAAAAATATGAAATTTCGTTGCTCGTTTGTTAAAATCAAACGGTTTATTTCCAATACTGTGTCGTGACATATACATGGTCCAATACGACCATTGATAAGTGTATTTATGTATTGACACAGTATTTTTTATTGGTGAAAATACAAACTTCTCTTCTTTATTATGATTCTAGTAGATAAGTAGTTGATTAAAAGTAAATCGAAAAATTAAGACAGCTTTTATCACTCTATTCATGTTTGAATAATACTCATGCATTCAAAGCAAATAAAGCAAGAGTTTTATTCACAAAACGCAAGAGTTTTTCTTTAGAACTGAAGTTTAAGGGTAGATAAGTTCTATAAATCTATATATATAAAAGCGAAATGGCACTCACTCACTGACTGACTGACTCACTCACTCACTCACTCACTCACTCGCATAACTAAAAATCTGCCGGACCAAAAACGTTCAAATTTGGTAGGTAGACTATGTTCAATTGGCCCTTTAAAGGCGCACTAAGAAATCTTTTGACAATATTTTAACTCTAAGGGTTGTTTTTAAGGGTTTAAAGTTCGTCTTTTAGCATGTATATTCTTCTTCTCCCAATCTCTTAATTATAATTGAAATTTCCATATCATATGTTACTATAGAACTATAATGTAGATAGAGTACCTCTTCGAAACAGTTGTTAACTGGCAACTAAATTAATAATTTTGTCAGGTTGGCATTAAGTTGAGTTGACTTTGTTAGGTTGGAACCAAGTTGAAGATTTAAATGCATTTATCGCGGAAAAATTGATTGGGCACTGCTACTTCAATCCTGGGAATATTATATTACTAGCCGTCAAGCTCGCTTAGCTCGCCATATCCGTTTAGCCAGACGTTTAGTCTGGACCCCCGACTGGATTGTCCTAACATATGATAAAAATGCTCAAATGAAAAATGCAGGCGAGTGAAGCGAGCCTGCTGATCTCATTCTTGGACGATCCAGTCGGGGGTCCAGGGGGCGGAGCCCCCTGGCTAGACGGATATGGCGAGCGAAGCGAGCCTGACGGCTAGTAATATATATTTATTTTAATTTCGGCTATAGGGTTGGAGTAGACCAAAGTAAGTAGACAGATCTGTCTACTAACGTTGGGAGTAGACCACACTGATTTTAATTTTTGTCATAATTCATGTCTTCCTTTTTTAGCTCTAAATCATTAATTACAAATAATTAATAGGATCAACATATAAATTATCCATTTATTTGTCCATTTACTTCGATGATACAATGTTTTATTAACATTAATAAATTAATCACTAAAATAGTCAATTAGTGACTATTTAACATTTGATTTTGAATAATTATTGGTACTGGATGTAAAGTGTGCGTTTTCTGATCACTACAATAATTCCCCAACTCTTACAGCCTGATTAGCATAGATGACTATCATTACTATCCTCGCCAAATTAGCCTAATCTCAGATCTTGAGTCACTGACTCTCATCAGCCATCGCCTGAGGCTCTGAGATTTTTCTAAAGGTGAAAGCGAGTACCCAGTAGCCTAATAAATGGACCACAAGAGTACTGTATAAGGCAAGGCTATTCCTTTGCTCAGATTCACTCAAAACTGTCATAATTCCTTGTAGATAATATGAATGCTTCCCATTGATCCAATGCTGAATCTGAATGCTGTTTTAGGCTATTGGATTGCAATATTACACTGTAATATACAGAGAGCCTACTGTGTAGCCTATACTATGAAGCCTTTTGCAATAAAGAATTGGCGGTTTGTAGGCCTAAAGATTTCTGCAATAAAGGTAATATTGTAGGTATGTTATAGATATAGTGTAGTACTATAGATATAAAATAACTCCCATAGTGATATTGATATCATTGCGAAATATTTTGATCGCCGGATAGGATTCGGAACACTTCTTTAGATTGTCTCTCTGTTTTACTGACTGTCATTTTTAAATGAGAGGCTCTATATAAATAATAGGCTGTAGACTCTACAGTTTCTTGATTCAAAGGTAATAGTGTAGGTATGTTATATATATAGTGTAGTACCATTAGATATAACATAACTCCTATAGTGAAATTGATATTATTGCGAAATATTTTTATCTAAGGATAGAATTCACAACAGTTCTCTAGGTTGTCTGTCTCTTTTATTGACTGTCATGTTTTTAAATGAGAGGCTCTATATAAATACAGACGAACCTCTCTATAACGAACCTCCACTTAACGAAATCTTCTACACAACGAATTTTTACCTGGACCCATGACATTTAGAGTTTTTGCTGCTTATTTACCTCTATTTAACGAATTTCGGACCTCTCAACAACAAAGTTTTCTCTTGACTTCAACATACATAGTGTAGTGTGTATAGGAAGCAGACGGTCATATTCAAGGAATTTTTTAGTTTCAGCAGATAGTCTAAAAATAATGGCAATTCAGTTAGGGAAGAAGATAGAGTGGTAGACAGTCAATAGAGGGTGAAACATATGTCGGAAATTGAAAGAAGTTCTAGAGGCTTTCAAAATTATCAGGCAAGGGTTAAAACTGAAAAATAGTGTACCAGACATGTCAGACTGTTTGAATAGATGTGACTCGTTTATCGAACATGATGTTTTATTCAAATGCAAAATTCAACCGATATTACTCACTTTCTCAAATATAAAACAAAAAAATAAGATTTTTTTTAGTTATAGTATTTATAGTGAAGTTATTGACAAAATAACCGTATTTTCCGTTGCATCTAATAGTAGTGTAAAAAGTTGAAAAATATTGCTACAGAGTATGTACTTTGATTAAACTCCACTAATAGTACAAATCAAGCTTTCTGGAAATAAATTGGTGAGTTTACTTACTTACTTACTTAATTCAAAAAACATGTATTTTTTCAACAGCATGAATTTTCAAATGTCCATATTTAATATTGGCCTAATAGGTACCCTACCTACGTTCGCGATGATATGTTTCATGTACCATATTCATTTATTTACCGTACTAACTTAATTGTACATAGAGTTGTTCTACACGTAGAATTGGGTGTAATTTAAAAGGTGCATACAGACTTGAGCACCACGAACACATGCATTTCGATTTTCATCAGCTGATGCTATGCTTACCTCACTGTTTCTATACAAATACAGATATAATCAGCTAATCGAAAGTGGCGTTCTAGTCTGTACGAGTCTTGACTGGAGAAGATCGCTGAAACATGATTCTCTCTATTGAAATTCCAGTCTTGTGCCATCCTGATACAAATATATGGAAAAAGAATGGAGGAGAGAAAATCAGAGTTCAGAGTAAATTAGACGTCAGACTAGCATAGACATTAGACTATTCTAATCTGAATCTATCTAGACTGAACTAGGCTACTGTTGAATTCGTAATACTATACTATAGTCAGACTATAGGTTGCGCTCGCCGTTGATGCCTTCTTTTCGAGTGGGTTGAAGCACAGCGCTTATTTCGGAATCGGTTTAATTGAGCCCCCCGTTGCCCCGTGTTCCAGCCGGGAATCAATAAATTGTTTTGTGGTTTAGAAAAATAGGTAGTAAAAATCTGGTGTGGCGCACTCACACAACTTTCCTTGCCGTTATGAAAATTGATCACCTGACGCTAGTGTTTTCGCGCGTCTCAAGTCTACTATTCAAAGATATGAGACAGCTGGTGATGGGACAATAACGCTGGAGACACACAAAGTCTGCTATCTCTTCGTAGTGAATGATTTAATAGAACCAACACTTGCCAACAGTTTGCAATTTAATAATCACATTTTCTCGAATTTCAAGCTTATTTTCAATTTTAGGTGAAAATGTTACTGGACATTAATTGCAGAGATTTTTATGCTCTATCTTTTCCACTTGAAATTAGTTGTTTACATTGTATATGAAGGCTGATAATTGAGAATCTAAAATCAAACTTTGCATAGATGGGGCGGAGCTCCTGAAATTTTTACAGATATAGGACTTGTTGCAGTTGATAGAGCTTATCAATGACTATTTTAGATATGAATTTGATCAAAATCGTTGGAGCCGTTTTTGAGAAAATCGCGAAAAACCCTGTTTTTGACAACATTTTCGTCATTTTAGCCGCCATCTTGGATTGCATTTGATCGAAATTGTTCGTGTCGAATCCTTATAGTGTAAAGACCTTATGTTCCAAATTTCAAGTCATTCCGTTAATTGGGAGATGAGATATCGTGTACACAGACGCACATACACTCATACACACACACACACAACACACACACACACACACACACACACACACCACACACACACACAACACACACACACACACACCACACACACACACACACACACACACACCACACACCACACACACACACACACACCACACACACACACAACACACACACACACACACACACACCACACACACACACACACACACAACACACACACACACACACACATACAGATACAGACCAATACCCAAAAACCACTTTTTCGGGCTCAGGGGACCTTGAAACGTATAGAAATTTAGAAATTGGGGTACCTTAATTTTTTTCGGAAAGCAATACTTTCCTTACCTACGGTAATAGGGCAAGGAAAGTAAAAAACGAAGATCTAAAGTTACACGGGCCATCAGATCACGTGAAAACATCGAGACAGTGGCATTTTCAATTCTGCTATCTCCAACGCCTTCAGCACGAAAACATGCGTCAGCCCTTGGAGTTTCTGATTGTTAGGAGGATTTTTCACGAAAACCTTTAGACTAGACTATAATTTTTACTTTTTCCAAATTTTTGGACTTGATGAGACTATTGGCAGTCTCAGAGTCAATTTTTTTACTCTCTGCGTGACTAGCCAGTCCCCTTTCTCACTTATCTCCATTAATATTATTTTATAATATACCTTATTGAAAAAAAAAATCGAAATCAATGGCTCTTATCTAGGTTGTCTCTGTATCGTGAAGACATTCCTTAGAAATAGAGGTTGTTCACTGTCTCATTCTTTCTCTCTACCTATCACTCACTCTTTCTCTTGTTTTCTCTATATACTAGAGAAAATATTAGTCTCTAATCTGGTATTAGAGACTATCTCTGTCAAGACAGCAGAACGCGGGATATCGTATTACTTCACCAGATAGTCTAAAAATAATGGCAATTCAGTTAGGAAGAAGATAGAGTGGTAGACAGTCAATAGAGGGTGAAACACATGTCGGAAATTGAAAGAAGTTCTAGAGGCTTTCAAAATTATCAGGCAAGGGTTAAAACTGAAAAATAGTGTACCAGACATGTCAGACTGTTTGAATAGATGTGACTCGTTTATCGAACATGATGTTTTATTCAAATGCAAAATTCAACCGATATTACTCACTTTCTCAAATATAAAACAAAAAAATAAGATTTTTTTTAGTTATAGTATTTATAGTGAAGTTATTGACAAAATAACCGTATTTTCCGTTGCATCTAATAGTAGTGTAAAAGTTGAAAAATATTGCTACAGAGTATGTACTTTGATTAAACTCCACTAATAGTACAAATCAAGCTTTCTGGAAATAAATTGGTGAGTTACTTACTTACTTACTTAATTCAAAAACATGTATTTTTTCAACAGCATGAATTTTCAAATGTCCATATTAATATTGGCCTAATAGGTACCCTACCTACGTTCGCGATGATATGTTTCATGTACCATATTCATTTATTTACCGTACTAACTTAATTGTACATAGAGTGTTCTACACGTAGAATTGGGTGTAATTTAAAAGGTGCATACAGACTTGAGCGCCACGAACACATGCATTTCACTTTTCATCAGCTGATGCTATGCTTACCTCACTGTTTCTGTACAAATACAGATATAATCAGCTAATCGAAAGTGGCGTGTTCGTGACGCTCTAGTCTGTACGAGTATTGACTGGAGAAGATCGCTGAAACATGATTCACTCTATTGGAATTCCAGTCTTGTGTCATCCTGAAAAAGAATGGAGGAGAGAAAATCAGAGTTCAGAGTAAATTAGACGTCAGACTAGCCTAGACAATAGACTATTCTAAACTGAATCTATCTAGACTGAACTAGGCTACTGTTGAATTCGTAATACTATACTATAGTTAGACTATAGGTTGCGCTCGCCGTTGATGCCTTCTTTTAGAGTGGTTGAAGCACAGCGCTTCTTTCGGAATTGGTTTAATTGAGCCCCCCGTTGCCCCGTGTTCCAGCCGGGAATCAATAAATTGTTTTGTGGTTTAGAAAAATAGGTAGTAATAATCTGGTGTGGCGCACTCACACAACTTTCCTTGCCGTTATGAAAATTGATCACCTGACGCCAGTGTTTTCGCGCGTCTCAAGTCTACTATTCAAAGATATGAGACAGCTGGTGATAGGACAATAACGCTGGAGACACACGAGGTCTGCTATCTCTTCGTAGTGAATGATTTAATAGAACCAACACTTGCCAACAGTTTGCAATTTAATAATCACATTTTCTCGAATTTCAAGCTTATTTTCAATTTTAGGTGAAAATGTTCCTGTCATTAATTGCAGAGATTTTTATGCTCTATATTTTCCACTTGAAATTAGTTGTTTACATTGTATATGAAGGCTGATAATTGAGAATCTAAAATCAAACTTTGCATAGATGGTGCGGAGCTCCTGAAATTTTTACAGATATAGGACTTGTTGCAGTTGATAGAGCTTATCAATGACTATTTTAGGTATGAATTTGATCAAAATCGTTGGAGCAGTTTTTGAGAAAATCGCGAAAAACCCTGTTTTTGACAACATTTTCGTAATTTTAGCCGCCATCTTGGATTGCATTTAATCGAAATTGTTCGTGTCGGATCCTTATAGTGTAAGGACCTTACGTTCCAAATTTCAAGTCATTCCGTTAATTGGGAGATGAGATATCGTGTACACACACACACACACACACACACACACACACACCACACACACACACACACACACACACATACAGACCAATAGCCAAAAACCACTTTTTCGGACTCAGGGGACCTTGAAACGTATAGAAATTTAAAAATTGGGGTACCTTAATTTTTTTCGGAAAGCAATAGCACGAAGATCTAAAGTTACACGGGCCATCAGATCACGTGAAAACATCGAGACAGTGGCATTTTCAATTCTGCTATCTCCAACGCCTTCAGCACGAAAACATGGGTCAGTCCATGGAGTTTCTGATCGTTAGGAGGATTTTTCACGAAAACCTTTAGACTAGACTATAATTTTTACTTTTTCCAAATTTTTGGACTTGATGAGACTATTGGCAGTCTCAGAGTCAATTTTTTTACTCTCTGCGTGACTAGCCAGTCCCCTTTCTCACTTATTATCTCCATTAATATTTTTTCATAATATATCTTATTGAAAAAAAATTCTAAATCAATGGCTCTTTTCTAGGTTGTCTCTGTATCGTGAAGACATTCACTGTCTCACTCTTTTTCTCTACTCATCACTCACTCTTTCTCTTTTTTTCTCTACATACTAGAGAAAATATTAGTCTCTTATACTAGATTAGAGACTATCTCTGTCAAGACTGCAGAACGCTGGATATCGTATTACTTCACCTATGATTAGTATGTGATTTTTTCATCTGTAAAAATAGTGTCCTTGGTTTTGACGTTAGTAATATTGGTAATATGATAATGACAGTTATTTGATATGTAATTACAACATTGAGTATTGGAACCACAGCTATAGATGTGAATATTATTAATGTATTACCCATGAAATACTGGAGAATCATCTATTGAAAGAGGAAAAATTACAGGAGAAAATTGGAATTTTTATTGTGAAAAATGAAGGACAATTTCAACTTGAAAGATGAGTAATTATAGGAGGAAATTGAAAGTAGTACTGTAAAAATTGATTGCAAGCAGGGAAAGCCCGAAGTAATTAGATTATGAAAACACTGGGTTGTTCTCAAATTAGATTATTAGATTAGATTAGTTCTTATAAACTTGTGAATAGTAGTAATAATAATTTATGAATGGGTTGCAAAGATCTCATGAATGAATTTTTCAAATGAAATCTTATTATAATGTAATAGAGAATCCCATTATAGAACATTTGGGTTTCTCCTCTAGGTTTTCCTTTTGATTCTCCTTTATTTGTACAATAGATTTCATGTTACTGTATTAATATTTTCAGAATCTGGAATCTCTCTTGCACAAATTCTCGAATACATGTATTATAAGATCCATAAGTTCGTGTCAGTTTTCTTGACAGAACAACCTTTCAATAACAAATACCTCTCTGCAGCGAATTTTTTCTCGGGATAATCGACTTCGTTATAGAGAGGTTCAACTGTAATATAATTTTCAACTATTCTAAATCCCACTTATTAATTTCCTATTTAATAATGTATATGGTATAATTATAATAATTCAATTTATAAACTACAGCACAAATCTCTCACTATGTTCCTTCTACACAATTGATGATTTCTAGATCCCGACAAGTTTTTTCTATACTGTATTTTACTTACTGTAATTTTACACTTGTGATCTAAAGTATAAAATGGAAAAGAGAAGAACAAAAACGGAAGAATTGAATTGGAAAGATAGAGGTGGGATGATAGGAAGGTTGAATTATTTATTATTATCAATCTGAAAAACGGAATGTTCCTTTCTAATAGATTTTTGTTATTTTCCCTTTTTTTAATTAATTCTCTATCGAAATCTATGTAAATTTCTTATTTCCTTTTTGCACTTTGTATTTGTTTTCTTTAATCTTATACTTAACATTTTTGAAGTGTCATATTTATTTTGTCTAAGTTTATTTATCTTTTGTAACTCGTTTTTTTGTAACTGGGCACCCGCCGGAAAACCTAAGGATTTGGCAGGACCGTCAATTGTTTGAATTGCGAATAAAACTTTTGATTTGAATTTGATTGTAACTTATGTAACTAATCTGATCTTTCCAATAGTTGATGATGTTTCACATCCCCTTCATGATGCTTATTTATTGAACAATTCTTGGCAAAAACA
The DNA here is from genome assembly GCF_014356525.2 of Nilaparvata lugens. Lineage (NCBI taxonomy): Eukaryota > Metazoa > Arthropoda > Insecta > Hemiptera > Delphacidae > Nilaparvata > Nilaparvata lugens. The sequence goes on along the minus strand of NC_052513.1, from coordinate 33,058,523 downwards.
AGCTGTTGAAATACAGTTTTCACTGTTTTTATTAAAGCCATTAATTATTTTCGAAATTTTTGCAAGTTTAATTCACAATTTCTAGCAGTGAAATTGTTTGAAAATCACTCCCATAGACGTTAATTTTTTATTAATGGTTCATTACAAATAAAGTCGAAAAAGTTTAAAATACAGTTCTATTTTTACTAAATCTCAAGTTCAAATGGCAAATAATGGCGAAATTGTTTGAGCTTCGAACCCGTGACCTCTCAGGATCTTGTAAGACAAGACCATCTCATTGTCAAGGGTTGAGTTAGGTTCTATCCTCCTACGCATAAGAGTGCGTGAATGAGTAAATATATACTAACCAAGTACATAAACTAAGTATATAAGTAGGCCTAAATGGAAGATCGCCCTCATGATCTTTCATCTCTTTCCAACATACATAAACCTCCTATCTCGGAATGAGTAAATGTAGATAAATCAAGTACATAAGCTGAGTATATAAATATAGGCCTACATGAAAAAGTGCCCACAGGATGTTCCATCTCTTTCCAACCCACGGAAATGTCCTATCTCTCAACTTCTATGTAGCCAATGTATAAACGGGGACCATATTATCCTTTTACAACATAGTTATACGGTTTATATAAAATGTATAGTTATAATTAAAAGTAGGAGTGTATACTAACTAAATAACTACAAGCATATCACGTGACTATTGACGTCATTGGTGACCTCCGTACTTTTTATTCTTCTCCTTTTTCTTCTTCTTTTCATCCTACCTCTTCTCCATCTTCTTTTCTTCGGCTTCAGAGTTACATTCAGTTTTTCTAATTGAAAATAAGAAATATTTCTACCTTCCTATCTTCCTACCTCTCTCTTTTCAATTCAACTCTTCCATTGTTGTTCTTCTCTTTTCAATTATTTTATACTTTATTTTCTTAGTATTTTCTTCATAGTTTTATTTTTCTCCTTCTTCTATTCTTTCTTCTCCACCTCCTTTCCTTCTACTCTATTTTTCTTTTCCCCTCTTATTTTCATTATTATTATCCTTATCCTTTCCCCCTTCTTCTCCACCTGTAGGTGTTTGGATAGCCTCGCCAATACGTCTACAATCCCCCCCCCCTTCTTCTTCAGGTGGTCTGGGGTCATTTGAGTTCCACTTGGAACTTAGGAACAAAAGTTTTAAAATAATGCTCTTGGGTGGATACAGCCATTGAATGAGAATAGAGAAACATACCATTTTTTCTCTTTATGATACAGTTTGACATTAATTTAATGATGGTTGAAGACGATTTTTTTCTGGAGAATCCAACAAGTCATCATTGACATGAATAATGCTGAAAATTTAATTAAAATAAGAATACAAAGTAATAATATAATTGTTCTAATAATAGGTGAAAATAGAATGTAGCCTTTTGTAAAAAATCAAACATATTGGTGACTAATCTGAATGCATTTATGAGCATTTGATATTGAAGCTATAAAAAAACATTTCAATAATTGATTCACTTGACAAAGAGTTGGCTATTGCAGAGGAATGAAGTGGAAACATTGTTTCAAGAAATTTTATTTCAGTAGATTAATTTTATGATGTATGTATAGCATTTTTATGTATGATTGCATTATTCAAGCTTCAAGAGTTTAATTCAGCTAAATTTATTACTTATATTTTATAAATTTACCCATTTTCAGTTTCATTTAGCATTCCCTCTAATTATTGTAAAAATTTTAACGAAATAGTTTCTAGTACCAGATCTGATCATATTCACTATTCATATTGAAGGCAAAGCTAAATTTATTACTTATATTCTATAAATTTACCCATTTTCAGTTTTATTTAGCATTCCCTCTAATTATTGTAAAAATTTTAACGAAATAGTTTCTAGTACCAGATCTGATCATATTCACTATTATATAGAAGGCATTATATAGTTTATATTTACGTTTCTATTCATGCAGAGCTCTGCTGTTTTATTTTTGTTTATAAAAATATTTGTTTAACATTGTATCCATACTGATCAAGAGATTAAAAAATGCATATGGAACATGAACGACCCCACACTGTATTAAGTCAGGGGTTGTTTAAAACAATATTTTTCCACTTTTTTCAGATATATATTGTATATTGTAGGCCTAATGTATTTTTTGGAAGAATAAATTTCAATTTCAACTTTTTTTGAAATTAAGCTTGGATAAATCGGTAAAAACAGGCATGAGCAAGTTTACTTTGAGGAAGTATAAGGAAAGTGAAGTGTTAAATAGTGGATAAGTGTACTTGATAGAAATTAATTGAGGATTAAAGTTTTTGGCTTTGAAAATTCTCTTTGGTGAATCAATTTCTGCTCTACTTCTGAAAAAAGAAAAAGTGGACACAGGAAAATAGACAGGATGTGATTAGGCTACAACAGCATCACATTTTTCCATTATTTTCTTTTAGATTTCATACATATTTTCCTTATAGCTGGAGTCAATCAGATTTGTGGTGTTGAAGAGTTGTGTCAACTGAGTTACTCTGCTATTAATTGGGTTGAATCACAAATTGGAAAGTTTGATCTCTAATTAATTACTAGATTACTGTAATAAATACTTATCAATTAGATTCAATTCAAGTTAATAAGATTGACCACATTATCTCCTTGATAATATAGGGCTACTACTTATATTAACATGTAATCCTATTCTTATTATTTGTGTGTTCAGAAATAAAGTAATTTCTATGACAAAAAATAGCATATTTTCAGGTAAATAGAATTAAGCATCTCACAAAAGAATATCTCTTCGCTTATATGGGCTACTTGATTCAAATAAAAACAATATAAAAACTTTTAGTACCCTTTTTTATTAGTAAAGGGGTACTAAAAGTTTGTATATTGTTTTTATACAATATAAAAGTTTTTTTATTGTTTTTATTAGAATTAAGCATACATATTGTTGTATACGGTACTAATTACGGTTGTATACTATTGATAATTTCATTTTTTTGTCCAGCTAATTTTTGTATTATTTATTATTTTTGCTAATAATTCATGAAACCGAAATACAGTTTCCTAATCTATATTACTGAACATGGAATAGTTTCAATTATTTAAAAAATATTAATAATCATATTAATCATAATCAGAGATATACAGATGTCTATGATATACAGTAATATAATGATTGACATTTTTGGCACTATTTATGGACTTCTCATAAAAAGCTAACGTTTCTCTGTCTGGGGTATGGAAATTATAATGTTGTGCTCTTCTATAGAATATTAAAATGAAAATATCACATTCTATTTTTCATTCTACACTTTGTCTGTGGTATGGAAATTATAATTTTGTGCTATACTATAGAATATTCAAATAAAAACATCACATTCTATTCTTCCCTATTTGGAAATCTAAGAAAAATGTTAAATATTGTTGAAATATATTGAATGTCTCATATTATCATTTTGATTCAATAATGCAGTTGTTCCTCTTACACTTTTCCCTATTCCAATATAACACTTTATCCTTAAACCTGATCTTCTGCTACCTTGAACTTGTCTTATGGTCGAACACTTTATTTGAAATCAATTTACTAGTATTCTACAGCGTGCTTCTGACCAGCACAGTAATTGAATATGTCGTCGCTTTATTGGTCAAATTGCCGACACCTATTTGCTTAGCATAACAAGAAAATCACTCAATTCAATTTGAATCTATTTTGGGCGGTGGACTTGTTAAGAACTCCTTTTCGCATTATTAGGACTGTCAAAAAGGTTTCAAGTTATGTATCTATAATTCAACCGGCGCCACTACTAAAGGACGTGATTATATACTTTTTTATATACATATTATATACCATAAGTCGAACTGTTGCACTCGTATATCTTCTAATTTTCCCTGTTGTCTAAACATTGTAAATGGTTGTATACTGTAGATAATATCTATAGTTGGAGGAAAAGTTTGATTACTTTATCTGTATGAATAGATATAGAATACTATATTATACTTTTATCTTCATATGTATTCGCTTCTATACATAGTTGACTGCTCTCAGATGATAAGTTGAACCTGTTTTTAAATTAATTCCAATAGAGGCATGGAGATGATTTTAAAGAGTTATTGCATGGGTCTCAAAATAGACTCTGATTTTTATATTATTGTTGTATTTTCTTCTAGCTATGTCTTTCAAGCTTTGGGTACTATAGGCCTATTGTCTTTCCTACTAAAGTGTATAGCATAGCATTTTTTCAGTATAAGCACTTTGATTCTAAATTTCAGAATAAGAATAGCATTTATATACATGAGCGTTTTATAGGCTAATGACAATAATTAATAACAATTATAATAATAACTATATAATTTATAATTATTTAACTATAACTTTTGATAGTAACAATCAACAAATAGTAAGATTCGTTATCAAATTAAATTATTATTTCAAGTTCATTTGCTCATTAAATCTATGGTTGATAAATGTTTTATTGGACTTTACTGGAATGGGAGTTCCATTTCCACAGAGATGTTTAGATACAATATTCTAGAGGAACCCTTTAATTTTTCTAGATTGGGTTGTATTTGGCTTAGTTCAATTATTGGAGATACTACTGTAATTACATGAAAAATACTGTCAAAAAAGATAGATATTATTATATTATTATTATTATTAAACGGAAATCCAAATTAAATGCTGTACCTAATTAATTCATTAGCATTTGAATAATTGCAATATCTCAGTAATTTCCATCTGTAGATAGATAATAATTACAGTAGTTTATTTATTCCAAATTCGTTCATTTACAATATTCAATATTGAAAAATTGTTAAATTCCATGTTTAATATTAGAATAGAATATTTAATTCGTCAAAATACAAAATACATAGATGTAAATTATGACGTAAATTAAATTAAACAAATTTAAATTGGACGTAAAGTTTATTCAAACTTTTAAAAGTTCTAACAATCAAGTAAAGTAATTTGGTTATCAAATTACTCTACAAATGATATTTGGAAAAACTATTTAGTCTTTATAGAGTTTCTATAAATTAATAATATATAGCTTATGTTTTCCAGTTAACTTTATAATTTGGTGGATTGGAAAAAATAATTCAAGCTTATAAAAAAATATTTTGAGATGCTATTCAATGTGTGATATTGGTTTTGATTTAATAAATAAATTTTACAGAAAACAATTTCACAAGCAGGAAAAATTTACATTAAATACTTAATAAGAATACTTAATACTTGAAAACTATTTTAATACTAAAATACTATAAAAATACATAGTTTAATAAAAATTTGAATTGTCTACTATTGTGTAATTGAAACAAATCAAATTACGCATTTTAATTTAATATATTGAAGACATATTTATAATAGGCGGTAATAAGGAGGAGAACTACTAACCTATGTATAATATTTGGACAATTTGAAATTTAATTAGGAAATTGAAAAGGTTTTGGGCAATAGCCTTTTTTCCTTTTCCGATCATTGTATTTGTTTGTGCTAACCTAATAAATAAATAAACTAGTTTATAAGAGGAAGAAGGAATGAAGGATAGGACATTGAATGAGAAATACTATCAGATGATAAAAGAAGGAAGATAAGAATGCAATGAGAAAGAAATGAATGCAAAACGAGACGGAAATCTTCTTTAATTGGTAACTCTCTGTGAATATTTGAAGGCGGGTCTTGTATTGTTAGCTCGTTAACTATGTAACTATGCAACCTCTTGCTTACATTGTCCACGTCTAGACAATAACACTTTGTAACCATGAACTTGGAGCATAATCCATGACCAGAGTGTGTAATTACACAATTACAGAGCAATTATTCTTGCAAGTGACTTTGGAACCAACTTGTTATGATGTTGAACTTGATTCATCATTCTTATTCTGACACTTTTTGGAATTGAAAGATCAATTTGATTTGAAACTAAATAACCAACTATGATTTTGGAAAAATATATAATATTTTGTGTTATACGGTTGAGAATAATTATTGTTCTATTCAGTAAGTTGAAAGTTCATAATTTTAAGTTAAATTTTAAAAATTTATATATCAGTTATTATAGTTCATCATATTATTATGATCCATTCGAGAACTCTAGAAAAATGAAAATTTGAGCTTGAAATTTTTTGGATAAATACTATCTAATTTCTCTATGAAAATTATTAGTTGCTGAAATTTTATATGACTAGCATTACGGCTCAAATTGGATTGAAATGATATTTCATAGTCCCTTAGACAATTTCAAAGTAAAAACTTACTTTAACTAGTTTAAAAACTTTACTTTAACTACTTTAAAAGTTTAAAACTTACTTTTAAGTATCTTCAAATGCAAAAATGCTGTAATATGTAGACAAATTACTATCTATATATAATGAAATCCAACATAAAAAGTATCATTATAATTTTTCAAGAATTAATAATATCATTAATTAGTTAGTTCTCCATCAAAACTTCACATTCAAAACCGAACAAAAACTGTTGAGAATTTAATATTATAGGGAAGAGAAATCTGTTCAAATCATGTAGTATGATTTGTAGTACAGTAGTAGTCACTGTACTCAATACGGTACCGTATTTAAATTTTAATAATCCATGAATCATAATAAAACACTTTATTTATCTTGTACTAGTCTCAGTCAGAATCCTGTGAGATTCATCATTTTAAGCATAAATTAATTTTATTGTATTAAACTTTCTGATGAAGTGCTCATAAAAAAAATACCGTACAATGTCGTACAATACTGTCATACTCTGTTGAGTCGTATGCTGCGCTATTGAGTTAGTTGATAGTTTCGCTCATAGATGGCGTAGGTGCGGCAATCGTTTTCTCAGCCAGTAGAGTTTCAATCCTTAAGCACAGAAGACACTTCTTTTGTTACTCCGTGCCTCCTTTCTTCAATATTCTGGCATCAATTATTTATTCCAAATTCAATAAATATTGCACTCAATATTAGATAAATTATATCATTACTATTATTTCAATTATACAGTAGATACATTATTAACAATACAACAATATTTAGTTACAGTATCACCTCTCATAAATCATGATTCAAGCTATTCATAAATCTGAATTGTTTCTAAAATAATATTCATGAGCTAATGTATTTGACTAATATTTGAATTTTATTTTTTTCTCATTGTATGTACAACTATAAAATTGTATGGCAATCGTCATTATAAAACAAAAATCACAACAAAAAGTCCTTTAATGTCATAAAAACACCTATCAGTCAGCCAGTCCTTCAATTTTTTCTTGAGCTGCTCTCCATTGATTGTCAATATCCCTAAGGTGGTGCGGCAGGGAGTTGATAATTTTTTGGCTCATATGGATATATGGATTTTTCTCGTAGAACTATGTCCTATGTTGTTGAAGGCATGCTTCAACAATAGTATATATAGACTATCCGACTGAGTCATTGTCAATATTGTAGAAGCGTTCCATAATTGAATAAAAACACAAATCTGTTGTCAAATTCTACACTGTTTTATTTAGTACACGACCAAGGTTTCGTGACCACACCGGTCACATTTATTTTATTTTATTTATTATTCAATGTAACATTTTCATAATTTATAATGACAACAAACCACTGGTCACCCTTGTCAGCTGGTCCCCAACTCAGACTAAGTTTATAGATCAATTTCATAGATTATATTATATTCAATTAATTTATATATTTATACATATTTTATACATTCTTTGTAATATATTCAGACAACAGTAAATTAGAAGTTTCCAATTCCTATTTCTCTTCACTAAATGTATTAAGTTAGTTATGTTGGCTAACATGTACCAATTTTAATGTTCAATGTTTACCTTAACCTTTTAGCTTTAGTCAACTTGAAAATGTGACCGGTGTGGTCACGAAACCTTGGTCGTGTACTAAATAAAACAGTGTAGAATTTGACAACAGATTTGTGTTTTTATTCAAATATAGACTATCCTCAAATTAATAGGATATATACTATCCTTGGGCATACTTATCCTATTTATTTGTGAACTTGACTTTGGATATTCAATCCTGTTAGAAGTACGAATTAATTTACTTTGCTATTCATGATGGCTAATTGTATCATTATAATCTGGGTTAATATTGTTGTTGGAACAGTGGTTGAATGTGAACTAATTTCTTGGATCTCTCATTCTCTCAAGAATCAACTTGTTGCTCTTTCAGTTTTTTCTTCATCACTACTTGTACGAATAGTTAAAACTTTATAATGGCTTCGGTCGTTAAGGGAACACTTAACTTCTCTTTCATGAAGAAAAATCTGTTCATCTCTTTGATGAGTGTTGGTGATTACTAAAAGTATGTTTGTAACTAGAATCGGTCTTAAAAATCTCACTCCTCTCATGATAGCTTCTCTAGTAAAGTGGATAATCTGTCAGTGATAGATACGAATTTTCGTTTTGAAAATATTAGTTCATCCTCATGGAACTATTATTTATCACTCTATTTCTTCTGTTAGAATATCTCAATTTGAGTTCAAGTCAATTATGTTGACTCAAAGCAGCATTTAATTGGATTGAATGCATTCAATTTTACGAATTCAATAGTAATCTTCTTGTAAATTGAATTGAAATTTTCAATTCAGATGGAAATTACTGAGATTTTGCATTTATTCCAATGCGAATGAATTAATAATTATTATTAACGGAAAATCCAAATTAAATGCTGTAAATCATTTACCCTGTTGTCATTATTTGCAGTAGCATTTAATTTGGATTTTCGGTTAATAATAATTATTTTCAATTCAATACTTTTTAATTGTACCATTGTAATTTTATTTTATTTCTCGTTCAATTTGATTGTACCATGAGTGAATCAGCGTGAAATCAATATTAGCGATATTAATAGATAGGTAGGTAGGCATATTGCGACATTTTTTTATGTATAAGAAAGTTCTAAATAATTATCATATTATTAGAAAACTTGAAAATTCTTATCAAGGGGCAATGAAATATTAATTTTTTTATTTCAATTAATATATATAATTTACTATACATCCCAAAAACGTTATTGCTCCACAAGCCGAAACACATTCCACACTCGTACAGTAGGCTAATATCCGTCTATCGAGCGTTCAACTATCTAACCACAATAACAATTATCATTTAACTGGATTTCCTGTGTGACAATTGACGTCAATGCTACAATTAAAATGCAAATGTAAATGATACAAACTGAAACGGCTGATTGGTTTGGTTTCCACCAAGATATCGACTCCAATAACAATAGGCAGCAATCGATAGGAAAGTGCAAGCTATTCCACATAGAATTAACAATAGAACTGATAATAAATTTCAGTGGAAAAAATCGAGATAATAGAATAGATATTGCAACTTTATTGAATGGTTAGTATTAATTCAGTAGGTCTTACATTATTTGTTAGATTTGATATGGGGAAAATTTTTTAATTGTTGAAATAATACATTTGATGAAATAAATTTGATATTTGACTAATGGTTAGCCATTGGTCTACGACCCAAACTACCTCGAAAGTTTCTAGATCAAGTAGTCCCAAATCTTAGGGCTAAACCACATGAGGCGTTTTTCAGATGATGGCAGGAAACTCTCCGATTGGCTGATTGGGTTGGCGTTCGGGAATCAGCTGATAATCAGTCAGAGCTTCCTGCACTGAAGACTCGTCTGTTGCTTTGCTCAGTTAATGAAGACAAAAAACAGGGTTAACACACAAAAAAACAAAGAGTAACTATAGGATTAGGCCATAATAATAGGTTCTACTAGTAGTTCTGTGAACAGTAGACCTCACGCAGTATTCTCATCCACAAGTACCTGATTGAAACTATAGACCTTATGGAAATACAGCAATAGACTGGCTTCTCCACACATCTGTGTAATCACTTGTCAGCTGATTTATGATGAATAATTCTATAGTCTGATTTTTACTCTAATATTGGCGTATGAAGGAGGCTCATTTTTCCTTTTATATTATCCTTGAAATGCAAAATTTCAAAAAACCTTGTATATACGTCGAGGCGCAATTAAAAAAGGAACATACCTTTAATTTCATGAAAATCTATTACCGCGTTTCGTCGTAAATGCGCAACATTTAAACATTAAGAGAAATGCCAAACCGTCGACTTGAATCTTAGACCTCACTTCGCTCGGTCAATAAATAATATTGATTTCATTGAATGACATGAACTTCTGATTAAGACCTTCTAGTTGATCAAGTATCAGCCCGGCAGACAAATTCAGTACGTAGGTTTTCAGTTCGTCAAGTTGTTGTTGCTTTCAGAGAGTCCAGTGGATACAGTATCATAATATATTTAATTCTAAATTTATCAATGAATAGAATGAAGGAAGAGAGGTGCACCAAAATTGGTGCTCAATTACAACCCAGAACCAGAAGGCAAGAGAGACCGAAAACGTCCAAGAAAAAGATGGATGGATGATATGAGGCTCAGAGCAGGTAGAGATGCCTACTTCCTGAAAGGAAGAAGAAGAAATTTAAAAAAAATTCTGAATAATAACATCAAATCAAATCAAAATTTTTTATTCACTATACAAACAGTTGAGGGTCCTGCCAAACCCAAAGGTTTTTCGGCGGGTGCCCAGTTACAGAAAAAAATGAGTTACAAAAGATAAATAAACTTAGACAAATAAATATTACACTTCAAAGATTTAAAACTTCATCATATTGTAATTTAAAAACAAAAACCTTACTAACCTAACCTTCAACTAATTTCTCACTAATCCCCAACTATAAATATGCAACGGTGTAGCTGACTGTGTATCAGCCTGCAACGAAAACGTGATGCCGTGAGACTTGACGAACTGAATAGATCAACTTCCCATTTGTTTCAGTATCATGAGAAATTGCCAAAATAGGTACAGTACTTGATGAACTGAGAACTTGACGAACTGAGATCCTCCTGAAGACTTCCCTGTAACCTTTATACGCTTGTGTGCGTGCAGAGTTAAATTCAATCAAATTTATCCACGCTTCTAGAGTCAGAGTATCAGTCACAGAAAAATATAAATTTTCCCAACTTTAGATAATTGTTGAAAAAACACAATTCCTTTTTGTCACATCCATATTTATCAGATTTGTACACAGGACTACAGCACATCACTACAGCTGAAGATGTGTTGGTTTCAACACGAAACTGCAGTTCTGTATACAAGTCCAATAAATGTGGATGTGACAAAAATAGAACTGTGTTTTTTCAATTATTGAGAAATTCCACAATATCAATTCTTATTCAACAAATTAAGTCTATATGTGACACAAATAAAACTGTGTTTTCTCAATTATGGAGAAATTCCAATTCTTATTCAACAAATTTTAATAAGATAATTGCTTGAAAATCCCTAACACGTTGCGCCCATTCGCAAATTAATCCCAACCAATAATTACAAGTTCAACCCAATTCTAATCACACTTAATTATTCAGAACTCATAAACATAATGCAAAACATCTATACATTTGATTGAAGTAGGCTCAGGATTCTGCGAAGATTCAATCTAAATAGATGGGTAAAACCTAATGTCATGCTACATCGTCTGAGATGCAAAACAGGCTAAAAAAATAAAAGAAAATTGGAAAAAACATGGTATTTATTGAGTCAAGTGATGGTTAGTGACATCGGGGAACCCCAAACGGAATTACAGGTTTAGTTGGAAGAAAGTATTGGTTGACGATGTAAGTTGGATTAGTCGTGAAAAACTTGTACAAGTGAGCAGTCATTGGTAATAAAGAAAATTGTTTTCAAATAAGGAGGTAGATACAAGGAAAGCCCAGACCATGGATGAGAGAAGAAAAGTTACGGTAGGTTTTGCTTTGCAATGTGCGTAATTTAAGATTCCAAGTATTCCTTCATGAGTTTAAAGTCTTATTCTTTTACGGCTTTCCTTGACGGGTTTCAGGTTAGACAAAATTATATTAATTTAAAAGAAAAAGACTATGAATGTAATCAATAGCTACATTCAATTTGTAGAGTGTATATCTTACTCAATTTGACAACAGATTCACAATCTATATTTTCATTTGCTCATGCACACAATTTCATGTAAAGTTTATATAAAATTGGGTATGTATTTGTAATTATACATACATTTATAGTTTTTTTTCCTTTAGGGCTTCTCTTAGATATGAATAAAAATTAGAAATTCAAGTACTGTACCCTTTTAAAATTGTTCATTCACGGCATGTTCCGGCTATATAATTCCATTATCAAGTGATTGGAAATATATAAAATGGCATTCCTTTTTTACACTCATTTTATTAATGAGTGTCATCTTATTTATTTTCCAATCACTTGATAATGGCATTATACCTGTATAGCTGAAACATGTCGTGATTGAACAATTTCTAAAGGATACTTAGATTTCTAATTTTTATTTATACATATTGTATTTTGTATCATTTTAATTTTGTATTTATTTTGCAATTTTGTATGTTAATGCTCGCCTACAGTGGATGGAGTATTCAAACTACACCGTTTGACACACAATTCAACAACAGTGAAACAAAAACCACTGAAAATTTTCAGAGAATTGTCTCGGACAATTATTTGTAATTTCTGTTTATATATTCTGCTATTCGATATTCAAGCTCTCTTTTTACTGAAGATTGATAATGGTTTAACAACTGAAGCTAGTTTCTCAATTCTCCCATAAATTTAAGATATTTAATAGATTGAAGTTTTGATTCCAATGACAATTTCTTTATTATAATAAAGGAAAGAAATTGCTTACACTCGTACGGGATAGGAACTTCATGAATGACGGATCATCACGTTTGAACCACTGGACTGATTAACTTGAAACTTTGCATATAGATTCTTAATTTATCAAGGATGGTTATAGGCCTATTTGAAATTCTTCAAGATTTCAGTGCGGTAGGTCAAGCTTTCAGTTTGTCAAGTTTCAAATTAGACCCTTGCGGAGCCCGGGTTACCTGCTAGTATTCAATATTTCAATTCAAACAAATCGGAAGCTTATGCTCCATTGTCCAGGTTAGCTAACCAGTTACACAGTTCTCACAGAACTAACATTTTTGCAAACTCAACGGAGCAAGTCTGTAGTGTCATTCATTAATTCAATCCGTTACATCCCTATCCTATTCATCGCACTCTGAATGTCATTCAGTCCGGAAATACACTTCCAATTTAAATTTCGAGATACGTCCATGAATGTTGCGAATAGCATTAATTGCCTTTTTTGCAATCCGGTGAGAAAATCTGTACAATATTGTTTCCTTCCGCTCATTCAAATTCCGCTTTTAATTGATGTTGTTAGTTACTTTTTTAGCACATATCTCTCAAACAGTACTGTATTTATAACCAATTATGTGGATGTATTTATTTTATCAATTAAGAGGTGTGAAGCATTACATAACTTGAAATGAGATTCATTTTAACTCAGTATGTTGGATAAGTTGAAGAATAATACAGATTTCATACTAATATTATTATTGACCGAGCGAAGTGAGGTCTAAGATTCAAGTCGACGGTTCGGCATTTCTCTTAATGTTAAAATGTTTATATGTTGCGCATTTACGGCAAAACGCGGTAATAGATTGTAATGAAAACAAATTCCTTCAAAAAATAATTGATAATAATACGTTTCGAGGGAAAAAAATAAGAACAAAGAAATTGGGAAGCATCGGGATTCGAACCAAGGAACCATCGCTCCGTAATCTAGCGTTTTACCTTTACGCTACACTGAAGTTCGAAAATTATAGTCTTGTAACAGCATTATAACTCATAAAAAAACACACTTTGGGCTGTAACAATGTAGCCTATGGTACATAGGCCTATGTACGGTAGCATAGATGTAATTTGACACATTAATTCTGAAAAATCTAGAAGGAAAATTGAAATTTGGGCTTCCAGGTGCACGAGATTGATATTTTTAGAATCTATGTGCAAAATTTGGAGATCTAAATCATTCCCGTTTTTCCGGTATGCAATCCACAAGTTGACATGTTTTGATGCGAACAAACGATCACACGAACAAACACAACCCTACTCTCTTTTATTATATAGATGTATCATTCTAATTTTGTATTTATTTTGCAATTTTGTATGTTAATGCTCACCTAGAGTGGATGGAGTTTTCAAACTACACCGTTTGACACACAAATTGAACAACAGTGAAACAAAATCAACTTAAAATTTTCAACGAATTGTCTCGACCAATCACTTAAGTTTCTGTTGTTATATTCTGCTCGATATACGATATTCAAACTTTCAGTTTACTAAACATTGATAATGGTGTAACAACTGAAGCTAGTTTCTCAATTCTTCCATAAATTTTAAAAATTCAATAGATTGGAGTTTTATTACAATGTAAATTTCTTTATTATAATGAAGGAAAGAATTTGCTTATACACGTACGAGGTAGGAAATTTACGAACTACATCTAAACTACTCAACTGATTAACTTGAAACTTTGCATGTAGATTCTTAATCTATCAAGGCCTATTTTAAATTCTTCAAGATTTCAGTGCGGTAGGTCAAGTTTTCAGTTTGTCAAGTTTCAAATTAGACCCTTGCGGAGCCCGGGTTACCTGCTAGTATTCAATATTTCAATTCAAACAAATCGGAAGCTTATGCTCCATTGTCCAGGTTAGCTAACCAGTTACACAGTTCTCACAGAACTAACATTTTTGCAAACTCAACGGAGCAAGTCTGTAGTGTCATTCATTAATTCAATCCGTTACATCCCTATCCTATTCATCGCACTCTGAATGTCATTCAGTCCGGAAATACACTTCCAATTTAAATTTCGAGATACGTCCATGAATGTTGCGAATAGCATTAATTGCCTTTTTTGCAATCCGGTGAGAAAATCTGTACAATATTGTTTCCTTCCGCTCATTCAAATTCCGCTTTTTAATTGATGTTGTTAGTTACTTTTTTAGCACATATCTCTCAAACAGTACTGTATTTATAACCAATTATGTGGATGTATTTATTTTATCAATTAAGAGGTGTGAAGCATTACATAACTTGAAATGAGATTCATTTTAACTCAGTATGTTGGATAAGTTGAAGAATAATACAGATTTCATACTAATATTATTATTGACCGAGCGAAGTGAGGTCTAAGATTCAAGTCGACGGTTCGGCATTTCTCTTAATGTTAAAATGTTTATATGTTGCGCATTTACGGCAAAACGCGGTAATAGATTTTCATGAAATTTGACAGGTATGTTCCTTTTTTAATTGCGCGTCAAAGTATATACAAGGTTTTTGGAAATTTTGCATTTCAAGGATAATATAAAAGGGAAAAGGAGCCTCTTTCATACGTCAATATTAGAGTAAAAATCAGACTATAGTATTATTCATCATAAATCAGCTGACAAGTGATTACACAGATGTGTAGAGAAGCCAGTCTATTGCTGTATTTCCATAAAGACTATAGTTTCAATCAGGTACTTGTGGATGAGAATTCTGCGTGAGGTCTACTGTTCACAGAACTACTAGTTATTATGATATTTGAAGGTTGAAGGTGTGAAGTGTGGTCCACGTATGAAGGTCGATGTGTGTATGTTGAGTTGTAGGCCTATTGTTTTAGTTGACATGTATTTTATTGTATTGTTTACATTTTGTAGTATTGTATTGTGTGTATCAAATCAAATCACTTGAGTGTGTTTGCCTTGAATTGTTGAAATGCATTTATTTATTCATTCCCATATTGTATAGAGTGTGTTGTTTCAATTATATATTGCATGTTATGCTCAATTGTATGTAATGGTAAACGTTATGTTCATTTGTTGTGTTGAATGTACTGTACGTATTGATGTTGTATTTAGCTGGATTCATTCATATCAGTATCATATTCAATAACCAGTACAGTGAATATATAATTCCCATGTGTTCTAATGGGACTATTCCCACTTAGCACGGACGAGCGAGTATGAATAGTGCCATAAGAAGTAATGGAAATAATATTCTCACTGTGCCGGACACTTTCACTGATACTGATATGTGAGAATCCTCCTTTATAGTATGTTTATTATGTTGAGCTGGTCTTAGCTTATAATTTTTGAACTAGCTTATAATTCATAGTTTATAATAATTTTTATTCAATATAATTATTATATTATGATTGCTCGAAATCTATCTTACTTAACTTTCTTTCATTTACTGTCACCATGATAACAAAATTTAGATTTTCATTTCATTTATTCATAGACAATAGATACAATGCAGCTAAAAACAACAGGCATTCGCCCAAAACTGCTATAAACCTTAATTTTCTCATTGGTTGATAACGTGGACTCTCAGAATATTCATGCTGTTCAATATTCATATTATTCATACTTAATTTTTCATTTTATTAAGAGTGTGCTGTGTTTTAAACTATTCATATAAATTTGTAGGCCTATATTGTAATCTGCATAAATAAAGTAATTCAATCAATCAATCTTGACAAAATTGCTACTCTCTTATTGGTTAGTTTCTAATTGGACGAACCTCCAACTAGCTGTCGCTATGACTTAAAAATTCCTCCTCTCTCATTGGTCGAATACCCCCTTCCGCAACTTCCTGCTGCTCTCTCATTGGCTAGTTTGTGGTTGGTCGAATTCCCCCTTCCCCAACTCCCATCGACTGTTCTTCCGAAGACGAAATCGATGCTCTCTTATTGGTTAGTCAATTGTTAAACTAAACTCTTTTTCACTCTACTCTCATTGGATGTTTTATGAAAACAAAATTGCTGCTCTGGAATATTAGTTGGCTTGTGATTGGTCGAGATCTCTCTTTATTCACTCTCATTAGCTGTCATCATAGTTACAAGCTATATTAAATTCAGATTTTTTTGTAATTATTCTGGGACCAAAAAGTGTTTGAAAGTTCTGAGGAATCATAACCTTTTTGGGACTATTTTCAATCAAAATTCGGGAATGGAATAGAAAGGGCTATAAGCCTGTTTTTTTTCATTTTCAATCATTTTATGTTCTTGTCTCTTATTTGTTGAATGAATAAATAAAAGTAATAATAGTTAGTAATGATATTGTATCTATCAATGTATAAATAAATAACATTCTAGCTAGAGAGTATAGATTATTACATCCTATAATAATCTGATTCTATCCTTCTCTAGAACCGCCACTTGTCTGGCAACATACTTCTCATTAATTACTGTTGTGACTGCACTCATTAACGTTTGTTATTGTTGATATTTCAACGATTTTCGCACTCAACTTTCAAGTGCATTGAAAATACGCCGGTTCGTTGATTCTGTTACGTAATGTCTGCATTGATTACGTATTTAATTGCACGTATCATGATCTATGCTTATTTAGATCTTTGAATATAATTAGTGTAGGCAAATATTGAATATAGGCAATATTAAAACCTGTATTGGAATCAGTCTTCTACTATAAGGATCAGTGCAGAGGAGCAGACCAATGCAGTTGACATTCTTCGAGGCGTTAGGCAGGGCTGCATCCTTTCTCCATTGATATTCAATCTTTATTCAGAGGAAATCTTCAGGGAGGCCCTTGAGAATACTGAAATGGGAGTATTGTTAAATGGAGAAAGCTTGAACAACATCCGATATGCAGATGATACTGTAATTTTCGCTGACAACATGAACAGCCTGCAGGAGCTTGTGAACAAGATAGGAGGCGTCAGTGAACAATATGGCTTGGAGATAAATGTAAACAAAACAAAGTTCATGGTGATAAGTAAGGGAGCAGTGGGAGGATGTGACTTGATGCTTAACACCAAGCCGATAGAGAGGGTACAACAGTTCACGTATCTGGGAACCTTGATCAATGAGAAATGGGATCATTCTCAAGAAGTGAAATGCAGAATAGAAAAAGCGAGGGCTGCATTCAATCAGATGGCAAAACTGTTCAAGAGTCACAACCTTAATATGCACATCAAAATCAAACTTCTCCACTGCTACATTTTCTCAATACTCTTCTATGGGATGGAGTCATGGACATTGACCAAGTCAACTGAAAAAAGACTCGAGGCTTTTGAGATGTGGCTGTATAGAAGAGTGTTGAGAATTTCATGGATGGACAGAGTGACCAACAAAGCTGTATTGGAGCGAATGGATAAGGATTTGGAAGTGATGAACATCATCAAGAGCAGGAAGCTTGCATATTTCGGCCATATAATGCGTAATGAAGTAAAATACGGCCTGCTGAAATCCGTTCTCCAAGGAAAGATCTATGGCAGAAGAGGACCAGGAAGAAGGAGAATATCATGGCTGAAAAACCTGCGTACCTGGTTCTCCAAAACTACAACAGAACTTTTCAGGATGGCTGTAAATAAGATAACCATAGTCAGGCTGATCGCCAATATTCGGAACGAATAGGCACTATCAGAAGAAGAAGGCAAATATTTGTTTAGTAATTAATTCAAAAACTACTTATGCATACTTTGTATTCTGATATGGGTACTAGTTTAGAAGCACGAGGCTCGTAAAATAAGGGAAATAGATTGTATCGTTCTATATTCTAATTGACTCTGAATTATGTAATTCTAGGTAGATAATTAATGACTACCTAGTTTGTTGAAAAGGTTCAATAGTTAATTGCACATTCCTATTTCTAGTAACTAGTTGCAAATCCTAGTTTTATTAATTGGTCCTATTTTAAAAGTTTGTTCTATTTTAAATTCGTATGGTGAGATTCAAACTCAGTATCCTTATCAATAACATCAACATTTCCCATAAAACCAATGCTGACAATTTGCAGTTAATCTCACTATAGAACAAAAGTTGAGTTTGGGGAACATCTTCATAATTCGAATGACGTGTGGCTGTTTTTGTCAATTCCTTTTTCTCCATTAGATAGATCTATTTATTTTTATCATGATTGTATTTGGGGTTAAGAGATGTGTAGGTTAATGTGACTATGATCAAAAATGAATGGACTTCAGTCTCCAGATCCAGATGGGTTCCAAATAACATTTTTTTATATGGTATTGAGCTGCAGCCTTAAGCCCTACAAGTTTCGCTGTAAAGTATACATTTGTTAGTAAAAGTTATAAATTATTTTGAGGTCTCCATTGTACTTATCCAAGTCTATATAAGCAGAGTAGGGAATTGAATATCTGCTAGAATATCTTGGGAAAACAATTTTCAGAAGCTGTAATGAAATATACACATTATGGTAGAAGAGATATTGGTAGACCTCTAAAAGGAGGGTAAGTATACAAGCATAGAGAAACAATAGCGTAAGTAGATATCCCTTGGTATAGGGCATTTATTTTATCTTTTACAGTTATCTCAAGCCGATTACTGTCGATTATTGTAGATTTTTACTGTTTTGACCGAGTAAGAGTGTATGAACGGTACAATATGAGAGACTACCAGCATCATGAAGCTTCACAGGAAAGAATTACGTGGACTATCATCTTGAGATAACAGTAAAAGTTGCGACATAAACGCCCTATACCATGGGATATCTACTTAGGCTATTGTTTCTCTATGATATTATTTATTAGTAAATCATTTTGAGAACTCTATTGTACTTATCCAAGTCTATAGGCAGAATAGGGAATTGAATATCTCCTAGAATATCTTGGGAAATCAATTTTCAGAAGCTGTAATGAAATATAGACCTCATGGTAGAAGAGATATTGGTATACCTCCAAAAGGATGGCAAGTGTGCAAGTCGCATATCCTTTGAAACCGGAACAGGTGTGTATGCCTAATCTTGGAAAGAAGAGGAGGAGGAGAAGAAGAAGAAGAAGAAGAAGAAGAAGAAGAAGAAGAAGAAGAAGAAGAAGAAGAAGAAAGAAGAAAAATAAAAGAAGAATAACATTTTTCAGAATTTGTTTCATCAAATTTAAATGAAAAGTTGGATTTCCTGCTTCTCCCTTCATCTTTTCTTTACTGACACTTCTATTTTCCTTTCCTTTTATCTTTTTCCTGCTTCTCCCTTCATCTTTTCTCCACTGACACTTCTGTTTTCCTTTCCTTTTATCTTTTTCCTGCTTCTCCCTTCATCTTTCCTTCACTGACACTTGCATTTTCTATTACCTTTTATCCTTTTCCTGCTTCTCCCTTCATCTTTTCTTCACTGACACTTCTATTTTCCTTTCCTTTTATCCTTTTCCTGCTTCTCCCTTCATCTTTTCTTCACTGACACTTCTATTTTCCTTTCCTTTTATCTTTTTCCTGCTTCTCCCTTCATCTTTTCTTCACTGACACTTCTATTTTCCTTTCCTTTTATCTTTTTCCTGCTTCTCCCTTCATCTTTTCTCCACTGACACTTCTGTTTTCCTTTCCTTTTATCCTTTTCCTGCTTCTCCCTTCATCTTTCCTTCACTGACACTTGCATTTTCTATTACCTTTTATCCTTTTCCTGCTTCTCCCTTCATCTTTCCTTCACTGACACTTCTATTTTCCTTTCCTTTTATCTTTTTCCTGCTTCTCCCTTCATCTTTCCTTCACTGACACTTGCATTTTCTATTACCTTTTATCCTTTTCCTGCTTCTCCCTTCATCTTTTCTCCACTGACACTTCTGTTTTCCTTTCCTTTTATCTTTTTCCTGCTTCTCCCTTCATCTTTCCTTCACTGACACTTCTATTTTCCTTTCCTTTTATCTTTTTCCTGCTTCTCCCTTCATCTTTCCTTCACTGACACTTCTATTTTCCTTTCCTTTTATCTTTTTCCTGCTTCTCCCTTCATCTTTCCTTCACTGACACTTGCATTTTCTATTACCTTTTATCCTTTTCCTGCTTCTCCCTTCATCTTTCCTTCACTGACACTTGCATTTTCTATTACCTTTTATCCTTTTCCTGCTTCTCCCTTCATCTTTCCTTCACTGACACTTGCATTTTCTATTACCTTTTATCCTTTTCCTGCTTCTCCCTTCATCTTTCCTTCACTGACACTTGCATTTTCTATTACCTTTTATCCTTTTCCTGCTTCTCCCTTCATCTTTCCTTCACTGACACTTCTATTTTCCTTTCCTTTTATCTTTTTCCTGCTTCTCCCTTCATCTTTTCTTCACTGACACTTCTATTTTCCTTTCCTTTTATCTTTTTCCTGCTTCTCCCTTCATCTTTTCTTCACTGACACTTCTGTTTTCCTTTCCTTTTATCTTTTTCCTGCTTCTCCCTTCATCTTTTCTCCACAGAGACTTTTATTTTCCTTTCCTTTTATCTTTTTCCTGCTTCTCCCTTCATCTTTTCTCCACTGACACTTCTGTTTTCCTTTCCTTTTATCCTTTTCCTGCTTCTCCCTTCATCTTTTCTTCACTGACACTTACATTTTCCTTTCCTTTTATCCTTTTCCTGCTTCTCCCTTCATCTTTCCTTCACTGACACTTGCATTTTCTATTACCTTTTATCCTTTTCCTGCTTCTCCCTTCATCTTTTCTTTACTGACACTTCTATTTTCCTTTCCTTTTATCCTTTTCCTACTTCTCCATTCATCTTTTCTTCACTGACATTTCTATTTTCCTTTCCTTTTATCCATTTCCTGCTTCTCCCTTCATCTTTCCTTCACTGACACTTCTATTTTCCTTTCCTTTTATTTTTTCCTGCTTTTCTCTTCATATTTTCCTCACTGACACTTCTATTTTCCTTTCCTTTTATCTTTTTCCTGCTTCTCCATTCATATTTTCCTCACTGACACTTCTATTTTCCTTTCCTTTTATCCTTTTCCTGCTTCTACCTTCATCTTTTTTTCGCTGACACTTCCATTTTCCTTTCCTTTTATCCTTTTCCTGCTTCTCAATTCATCTTTTCTTCACTGACACTTCCTTTTTCTATTACCTTTTATCCTTTTCCTGCTTCTCCTTTCACCTTTTCTTCACTGACACTTTTCATTTCCTTTTCCTTTTGTTCTAATTCGTAAGTAGCTGACAAGTAGCCCACGTAATCTGGTGAAAATGTTCGCAGCCAGTTTTAAGGAAATCTATGAGATAATTCGTTTTCAACCGGTTCAAGCAGCAGAGGGAGGGGGGAGGCAGCGATTACAAAACTTTTATTTTATCGATTCGAGCTCCATTTAGAAATTGGCAGCAGGTTTCTGATGAGGAGATGACGATCATCGACACAGTTCATCCTTGTTGAGAAAAAAAATGCATCGGACAATTTGCATAGATTTCGTTCAAATATAGATTATATTGGTCTATATTTGTCCCTTTTGACGTCATTCTCTAGCTTTCCAGCTTTTTTCATTCTCTTCTCCATCTGCTTTTTCCTTCTTCTTTTTTCTTCCTCTCGTGTGATCATCATCATCATCATCATCATCATTATCATCATCATCATCATCATCATCATCATCATCATCATCATCATCATCATCATCATTATCATCATCATCATCATTATCATCATCATCATATCATCATCATCATTCTGCCTTCCTTTGCCAAAACCTTGCAGTCTCCTGACTGGAGGTGAAACTTGAGTTGAGGTATGATGAAGAAGATGATACCTTTCTCCTCTTGCCTTGTATTTATCAAATTTTACCTGACTTATCATAATTTTCCTCCCTGTCCTAAATTTTAGTATCTTGTCCTTCCTCGTTTTTATTATGCATCCTTTTCTTCTTCTCGTCTCCAGACTCTTCCTATTCTCTTTCTAGTTTTGCTACCAACTTCATCTTATGACTTCCGTTGCTTTCTTTATCTAATTTATATTCCTTTTCCAATTATCATTTCATCCTTGTTCTCTCCATTCATATTCATGTTTTCATCTTAATTTTTTTCTTATCTTCATTTTCTTCAATCTTCTACCTCTTTTGCAGCCTCCTTATTTTCTTTTCCTCCCAACGTTTCTAATGTTCTTCTTACTCTCATCCTTTTTTACTTTCCTTGCCCTATTACCATAGGTAAGGAAAGTATTGCTTTCCAAAAAAATTAAGGTACCCTAATTTCAAGTTTTCTATATGTTTCAAGGTCCCCTGAGTCCAAAAACATGATTTTTTCCAATGTTGTCTGTCTTTTGCTCCGTTTTCCTACATTGTCCTAAAATTGTCTCTGTCCTTTTCTGTGTTCTTCTCTGTCCGTTGTGTTCTTCTTCATTTTCATCAACTTCGTTTTCCACTCACAACTCATTCTTGCTCTGCTTTTGGTATTTCTCATTCTCGAATCTTTTTTTTCAACATTCTTCTTTTCTTCTTCCACTTCTTTTGTTTTAGATATGTCTATACTCCATCTCTCTTCCATGCCCATCCTTTATTCAATGCTATATATCTTTGCTCTCTGTCTTCTTCTTCACCACCAATTTTCCACCCGTTATTTCCTGTCTTTCCTATCTCAAAATATTGTATATATTCCTCCAACATTATCTCCTTCTTCTTTTGTTGCTCTTATCATTTATTATCTTCTCATTCCCCTTCTCATCCCTCCTCCTTTTTATTCTCCTTTTTCCATAATTTCCTCTTCTTCCTCCTTCACCTTCTCCTCCTCTTCCTCCTCCTCCTCCTCCTCCTCCTCCTCCTCCTCCTCTACTTTCTCTTCTCCCATCTTCATCTTCATTCTCTATGCGTGTTGCTGTGCTCCTTGTCATTTTCCTCCATTCTCCCTCTTTTTATTCGTATGTTCGTTTCTTCTCCTTCATCAAACCACCGCTCCCACCTCTAATTTTGTCATTTTTTCCTTATTCCTATCCTGTTCTTCATTCATCCTTTCTATCTCTCTTCCCCACTCTCTTCTCCTATTCTTTCTCCTCAGTCTAGTTTTTCCCGTTGTACCGCCACAGAGGGAAGTAATTTAGGCTGATCTCCAATTGCGTCATGAGTGAAATGATGAGTTCCTCCAGAATTAGCATAAAATGGGGAAGCGCCACATTCTATGTCCTTTTATGGATGTCGCTGCTCTGGTGGATGGTTTTAGAACTAGACTATGTGTACTTGCGACATTTTTAGAATATATCTATGGAGAACACATTTCTTAATCTATATCTAGTCGCTTTGACGTCAATGAGCGGTTTTCTTCTAGATAACTATTTATTCTCTCTCTCACTTTGTCCATAAAAGAGAGAGAGAGTGACAGAGTATGAGGTTGAAGTGCCCACTTTCACTAGATAGTATCGCAAAAACTCGCTGAGTATCTGGTCTTTTCATTTCCTGACTCATAAGGACATGTGAGGACTGTGGTCTCATTCATTCAGCTATTAACAGGACTTTGGTCTCTCTAATAGTAAAGATGAATATTATGGTCTTAGTTGATGGGAAAACAGATTCTAGTTAAGGCCTGTGTGGAGAAATTTATGTGAAGTTGACTGATGTAAAGAAACTCATACAGTTGTTATGGGGTCTTTGATCTTGTTCAGTTGCGGGAATAGATTGGAATAAAGTTTATGTTAGATGTAGAAGGAAGTGAATTCTTGTGGGAAAAATGAAAAACGAGTGTTAGTTTGATTTCAATCAGCTTTCATTATGCTGTTTTAAACGGGTCTAAAGTTGACGAGATATGTCATCATTCAGTTCAAATATGTGATTCAATTTTTGTACACCTGTGCTTTAGCTTTTAACCTGACCTCAGCTTGAGACCAGCTCTACTAACTGACGAACCAAATTTCCTTTGTTTTGCAATCCACTTAAACTTAGGTCTATTCATCTCTCATCATTTTTTGGTAGAGAGTTACTGGGAAGGATATTTTGAATATTCTTTCCGAAAAATAGACATTGATAATATGTTCAAAGCTCCGCCAATTCACGTAGATGCATAACAATATTATCTTGTATAGTTATTCCAAATTGTTTTTTTCCATATATCATATACAGTTCTATAATTATTTCCTAAGTTTATAATGTGTTAATTCATCTAATACTCTGCTGTATTTTAAACTATTGTATATAAGTGTATAAGCCAGAATATATTGTACTGAATCAATCAACACCCCTCACATTACCAAATCTATTTCCTAAAGCCCATCAAGATTTTGTTTTTTAGCACAAGCCTATGAATCTTCAAGGCATCATCCTTTATCAATCTCTAGATTCTTGTTACTTATTACTTGATGGACATATTAAACCGTCCATCCCGGCTGCCTAAAAAGCAGTCGTTGGGTCTTGTCAGAGGCCCTGAGATGATCAGGTGCGACCTGAAAACTGTGACACCAGAGTTGATTCATCCAGGTCACTCGATATTAATATTTAGCTACTTATTACTTGTATTTGTACTCCTCACAGTTAAATGGTTGATTCTCTTTAAAAATTCTGATTTAGGCTACATTACTAGGACTTCTTGATGGAATCCAATATCTGTTCAAGTGATAATAATAATGCAAGTAAACTGTAATATTTATATAAGTAGGTCCCTCTCACCCAAGTTCAAAATTGTAATTTCTAATTTCAAGTTTAACAAGTGTAAATTTGAAGAACCTTGACACTACTCCTGTTCCCATGACACTGAAATCCCAATACAATTCAATAGAAATCTGTATTCATGGGTGATTTACTTAAATATTCCACCATTTCATCAGCTTTCAAAACCTCACCTTCGGAATATCTCCACTCAATCTCTCAAAAATCCTTCATTTTGTAAATCAACAATTATTTTTCGAAAAAACAGGTCACTCTTTCAGCCATCACCTCTCGCTCTATTGCAATATTCACAAGGACTGATCCAGATAAATCAATGTCAATGTGACAGACATATCTATTCAATATTCATCATAATCTATTCAACATTTCGAAGGTCAACATTTGGAAATGTTTTGTCCCTTTTCTCTTTCTTTCTGGAGTGTCAAGTGTCATTCTATATTTCTACGTCAACTGCTTCTCAGGCCATGAAAAATATATATCTCTTGAACTATGTGAAGCATTGTATATAGTGTAGGTTACTTATATATTTATGTGCTCAAGGATCCCTATCCTACTTATGACGTCTGTGAACCTACGCATTTGCATCATTGACAGAGTTCAGGAACCCGTCTTATCTTACTCACTATTGTTTATCTGCTTCTTTCACTTTTTCTCTCCTTTTACTTTGTTATTTATCGTTCATTTGTTGGATTCTGTCCTCGAGTCTGATCCTTTGGGTGGCATTAGGTGTGGGTTCAATGGTCAAGGTTTCAAATTAGTCGCGGGTTCGAACCCGGTGCCGACATGATCTTTTTGAACAATTTAATTTTTCAGCTAGTCTAGTTAGTTCTGTTATCAATGATTGTCATTCAAAGTGAAGCAACATAACATAGGTTTTAGTCATACTTCTATCACAATTCGAAAAGGGAACAGTTTTGCGCTAGGCCTGTTGGTCCTTTTCTAATCATGTATTTGATTTGTGTTTAATGAAATGTAAATACATGAATGAAATACAATTTTTAATACCAAAATTAACGATTATTCCTAGGTTTCCTTTTCCCCAATTAGGGGATTATCTTAATAAATTTTGGAATATAACACGAGGTTTCAGCCTTCTTAATTTTCGAGTTGTTGAAAATTTTACATATATTTAGCTGTATAATTTATTGCAAAACTCAATTAACAACTCATAACTTATCCCCGGATTATCTATGATACATTCTATGGTTGCACATATAAATTATAGGAAGGAACTTCATTTTAGTTATACCTTCCACTCTAGTATACTATATTATACTCCTTGCCACCTGTAAAATTTTAGTAACACGAAAATAATGTGAGAATACATAATAAATTTCATGCACTAGGTTTTTTTATGATATTACTGGTTTTTATGGAGCTCTTCCATGACGTGATTCCTAACCTTTCCGATTCATTGATTTATATCGCTATGTAAATCGGAGGATTATTGCCATAAATTTTAAATGAATCATAACTTTGTGTGATTTCTCTGCCGTGAGCTAGGCCATAAAACACTTGAGTTATAAATTATATGAAATTATAAAATTTCTATAGAATATGATGAATATATATTTTCGAGCGAGATGCACTGTTCAATTTCAAATTTATTCAGAATGTGCTCAATTTAGAAGTGTCTTCTGATCAATTAAAATTGATTGGTAGCTAACCTGTTCTGTGTATTAAAATAAATTGTACAGGGTTTTGTTTTAATAATTAGAATGGAAGTGTTATTCGCACATGCAAGTCCAGTCAGTTTTTTATTGTAGAATAGTGTCTGTATTTTCCAATGCAGTATTCATCTATATTGTTTTCAGTTTTGTTTTGTCGTGCTATTTTTTTGTGTTAAATTGAAGTTTGTAACTTCAATTTTTTTGTTAGTATGGTCATCTTCTCATTTTTCTTCTGCTTCTACTGCGTCACAATTTATTTTCAACTTTACTAAATGAAGTTATTCAGTAATGCACTCATGTTTGCTTGGGTTCTAATGTTTCTCTGGTTAACAATCTCTCTATTTCTGAGATGAAATACAAAATTTATTTTCAAAATAGATGCATCCAACTTGACATAACCTATTCTTATAATCATTTGTAAAGAATCCAAATCTATCATAGACTTCTTTTTCAATTTTAATTTATTGTGCTGCTTTTTTCTAGTGAAGTTGACTCGATGAATGTACTAGGATACTTTCATGAAATTTAGTAGATTTTTAATAATAATTTTTTAAATTTTGTGACACTATAATCCCTTTTCTTGAAATAAGTTCATTGTTCCCCACTCACGTATTCCATCCAAATCATCATCTTGATATACAGTATTTTGGGGCTAGACGATTATACTGTGTTTTCAAATTCTGTGACTAGATATGAATAACATTTGATATAAATTTTACGAGTTGTATTTTTTAGTTTTAAATTAGTAGTAATCTCTTTATTTTTGACATTATCAACATCATTCATTCTTCTACAAAATAAATTTATGTTCCCAGCTTACGTATCCCAACTTACGTCTATGCCATCTACATCATCGTGTTGTATTTTGGGTTTTGACGAAGTCCTCTCTGTTATTTTTGACACATTGTCCCAGATACTAGCTTGCGTGCTTGTCTGTTAGTTGAAGACATGACTTGCTCTCAATTTTATTGTTGACCTAGTTATAATTTTATTTTACAGTGAGATTCACTCCAAACTGTCAGTATTCCTAATAATTAACATCAATGCTCCCCATTCAATCAATGCTGACAGTTCGAGATTTAATTTTAACTGTCAGTATTTCTTATGAATCATATCAATGCTACTAAAATTTCAACAATGCTGTCAATTTTAAGTGAATCTGGACTGAGTCCAAGATAGATAGTGTGTGAACTTGATTTGCGTCACTATTCAATTGAAATAATGTGATTAGTGATTGTGGATTGATTAGTAATAAATTATTGAACTGCATTTAGTGGGTAATGAGTTTTTTGTTCTATTGAGAGATAGGGTTTCTTCGGAAATGTTTTAGAAAGTTTTCCTGTTTGAGTTTTTCGTTACTGGAAATTGTTGGAGGATTTTAGGTTTCCTCCTAGTCGCTTAAATTAGTGAATAATCTAAATTGTAACGGATCAAGAAGTCGTAGTTTCAATACAAAGTTTTGTGTTTTGTATGTTAGTTCGAACCTCTGTATCTGTAGCTGCATATATGTACAGTATATCTTTTTCGTGATAAATAAAGCTGCGTTTACACCAAAGTTATTAACAAAATGTTTATTTCTCCGTCCTTATAGATTCTATTAGATTGAACATAACTTATCATACACATGATGTGCATATGTGTTTGTCAAGCTCCGTTTAATCTAATAGAATCTATAAGGACGGAAAAATAAACATTTTGTAATAACTTTGATGTAAACGCTGCTTTAGAGTATCCCTCATCAGACAGTTAATACTGTAGCTGCATGTATTCAAGATACTCTAAAAAATGAAGGACAATTTGATAAATTTTATTCTTACACATAAATAAAATACATTAAACAAGGAAAACGCATTTCTAATTATGAAACTACAAAATGAAAATTTAAGAAAAAAAAATGGATATGGGAAAATGAATACTTATCAATTTTAGAGGTTATCAACCTACGCTTCAGCCGTATTTTGCTGTATTTTTAGTTATGGATCATCAACATTGAGATCCCCATTTCGTGACTAAACGGCTTTACAACACGATACATTTTAATTCTTCAAGAATCCAAATCTTCATATACTGAACATTTTTTTATGGTTATACTGAACATTTTTTAAATGCTTATACAATAGCTAATTCTTCACTTTCTAAACTATTAAAAAAACATCAACCTCATGCATTATAAACCTTCCTTAACCGTAAAATGCACCTCTACAATGTCATAGTTCATTCGTCTCACACAATTCATTATTTGAAAAGTTTTTTCAACCATAATAGTCCAGTCCATTACGTCCCTCAAAGAATTTCAACTTTTCTGGTATGTGAATCTATGGAACATGTTTGTTGAATTGAATTGAATTGAATTTTATTGCCAAAAATCACATACAAATACTTGTACAATACAATCATTAGAGTATGCAATATACAATTACCTACAAATAGACACATTGATTGTAACTTGCACAACAATAATTATCACTGTAATACTTGGCACTGCCAACATAAGATTCCTTGTGTGTTGGCAGTGAGTTGCGGTTAACTTATTCTGCTTCAATTCTAGTCAAGTAAGAAGAGATATACAAATTAAATTAAATAGAGCTAAAGAAAGTATTACACCAATATACAAAAGTCTCAAAGGCTCAGAAAAAAAACTTAAGAATAGTATCTATATAAAAGCGAAATGGCACTCACTCACTGACTGACTCACTCACTCACTCACTCGCAGAACTAAAAATCTACCTGACCAAAAACGTTCAAATTTGGTAGGTATGTTCAGTTGGCCCTTTAGAGGCGCACTAAGAAATCTTTTGGCAATATTTTAACTCTAAGGGTTGTTTTTAAGGGTTTAAAGTTCGTCTTTTAGCATGTATATTCTTCTTCTCCCAATCTCTTAATTATAATTGAAATTTCCATATCATATGTTACTATAGAACTATAATCTAGATAGAGTACCTCTTCGAAACAGTTGTTAACTGGCAACTAAATTAATAATTTTGTCAGGTTGGCATTAAGTTGAGTTGACTTTGTTAGGTTGGCACCAAGTTGAAGATTTAAATGCATTTATCGCGGAAAAATTGATTGGGCACTGCTACTTCAATCCTGGGAATATCATATTACTAGCCGTCAGGCTCGCTTCGCTCGCCATATCCGTTTAACCA
Organism: Nilaparvata lugens; assembly: GCF_014356525.2. Lineage (NCBI taxonomy): Eukaryota > Metazoa > Arthropoda > Insecta > Hemiptera > Delphacidae > Nilaparvata > Nilaparvata lugens. The sequence goes on along the minus strand of NC_052513.1, from coordinate 33,028,509 downwards.
GACGTTTAGTCTGGACCCCCGACTGGATTGTCCTAACATATGATAAAAATGCTCAAATGAAAAATGCAGGCGAGCGAAGCGAGCCTGCTGATCTCATTCTTGGACGATCCAGTCGGGGGTAGGGGGCGGAGCCCCCTGGCTAGACGGATATGGCGAGCGAAGCGAGCCTGACGGCTAGTATACTATATGACAAAGTAGTATCCAATTAACCACTGTGACGTCTTGAGGCAATCATGAAGTGAATCTTTCACAAATTAAACAGCATGATTAATTCAAATACCATACAGTCTTTCACCGTCTCCCATTAATCATGTCTCAAGTAGTTCCTCAAGGGTCTCTTTATACTACGGTACGCTGAAATAGCCTACGTTTTTGTAACACTAGCCGTCCTATCGTCCAGAATTGATAGCTACGCTACGCTGGTGGTTTTAACATTATTTGGAGATAGGACGTATTTCAGCGTTCTGTAGCGTAATGTGAAGAGACCTTTAGACCCATTTTTACTTTCCTTGCCCTATTACCATAGGTAAGGAAAGTATTGCTTTCCGAAAAAAATTAAGGTACCCAAATTTCTATACGTTTCAAGGTCCCCTGAGTCCAAAAAAGTGGTATTGGTCTGTATGTGTGTGTGTGTGTGTGTGTGTGTGTGTGTGTGTGTGTGTGTGTGTGTGTGTGTATGAGTGTATGTGCGTCTGTGTACACGATATCTCATCTCCCAATCAACGGAATGACTTGAAATTTGGAACTTAAGCTCCTTACAATATAAGGATCCGACACGAACAATTTCGATCAAATACGATTCAAGATGGCGGCTTAAATGGCAAAATGTTGTCAAAAACAGGGTTTTTGCGATTTTCTCGAAAACGGCTCCAACGATTTTGATTAAAGTTATACCTGGAATAGTCATCGATAAGCTCTATCAACTGCCACAAGTCCCATATCTGTAAAAATTTCAGGAGCTCCGCTCCATCTATGCAAAGTTTAATTTTAGATTCCCAATTACCAGGCTTCAGATACAATTCAAACAGAAAAATTCAAGTGGAAAAGATTGAGCATGAAAATCTCTACAATTAATGTCTTGTAACATTCTCACCTAAAATTGAAAATAAGCACGAAATTCGATAAAATGTGATTATTCAATTGCAAACTGTTTGCAACTGTTGATTCTATTAAATCATTCACTATGAAGAGATAGCAGACCTCGTGTGTCTCCAGCGTATTGTCCTATCACCAGCTGTCTCATATCTTTGAATAGTAGACTTGAGATGCGCGAGAACACTAGCGTCAGGTGATCAATTTTCATAACGGCAAGGAAAGTTGTGTGAGTGCGCCACACCAGATTTTTTCTACTGTAGCTATGTATTTTTTCCAAAGAAATAGGTTGTAAATTACAGGTTATAAGTTCAATAGTTGATGATTTTAATAGTTAAAAGTAGAGATTAATAGTTTCAAGTTGTTAATTAGTTTACTCACCAATTATTATACTTTTCAAAAGAATATTCTAGATTCAAAAATAGTTTAGATTAGTTTGGTCGTTTATTATTTTCGCACGTTAATCCTAGACAATGATCTGTAGGCTTATTGGTCAATTATGTAATAGGCGTTTGTCTAGGCTGTAAGCCCCACACAATGCAAGGTTTGGCATGACGTACAGTCTTTCTCACCTTCATGCCGTATGGATTGACGTACATATTCCCCTGCATGTTGGCCAACATTACTTACTATTCGGCTGGAACTTAGCGCGGTTCTTATTTTGTTACTTACATAATCCTCCACTCCATCTCATTATCTAGTTTGCATAGGGTATTGTGAGATTCAATTTAGGCTGCCAGCATTTCTTACAATAATAGCATGGATGCTTCCTATATAACTAATGCAGATAGTTTGAAGTAAAATGTCACTATAGCTAGCAAAGCATGACGATCAAATTAATATTAATACATTTGTCAACTATGGAAGATATCCCATCATATTGAGCGAACAATTTCTGTATATATTTATATGGTTATGTGGTTATCTGGTTATATGAGTATATATTTATGTTCAACGGATCTCGAAAACGGCTCTAACGATTTTTTACGAAATTGGGAACATAGTAGGTTTATGATATAAAAATTCTATTGCACTAGGTCTCATCCTTGGGAAAACTCGCTGAACGACATTAAAAGGATAATTCATCCTTGGCTGAAACAGCTGAGACTTTTGTCGTCTGTGGATAGTAAAATAGTGAGTGAGCGAGTGAGTATGTGAAAAATCAAAATATCGCATCCCCGAAATTCATAAGATGACGTATAGCAAGCTGTGAAATATAAACACGATCATTTGAGAGAATTGTGTTCTGTTTATCAATAAATAAAAATAACGAGCGAAGCTCGGTGCCCCGATATTTAGATGGATAGGATAAACTAGTAATTTTCAATTCCATCTAACGTAATCCTCTTCATATTTTTTTATTATATTCTATCTATCCATTTATTTTTATATTTTGATCCAACTTGAGCCCTAGTTACCATTGGTAACAGGGTAACTTAATCATTTTTCAATCAAACAAGAATAGAAAAAAGAAAGCACAAGCTTTGGCATGAGATTAGCCTTTGCTATATTCATGATGTTAGGGATGACGATGAGAAATAAATTTGATGATGATAATAGATAAATTTGATAATGATGATGATGATGATGATGATGATGATGAGAGATGAATTTGATGATGAAGAGGATCTTCTGAGTAATGTTGTAGTAGGGTTTGCAAGCATAGGAAAGAACTTTTGAAGTGATATGACAGATATTTTATCTAATATCTACTGATGAACCTCTCTAGTCTGAAATTTTAGTAAAAATGTCACTTAGAATGTCGTATCCAAATTAAGAATATCAATCTTAGTAAAAAATTGTAAAAAATATGTATAAACAACTACTTTATTGATTCATATTCTTTATTGATTCTTACAAGTAAATAATCGAAAATGATAGGTAGAGAAAAAATTATGTAACCTTGTGCTATTCCTCTCCCAAATTTAAATAAGGTTACACATAGTCCGAATTATGTTAAGTCTTGTAGTTGTTCACTTCATAAAGTTCTCAGTCCTTAATTATTTTCACAAAGTAGATTTTTAAATTTAGATGCTTCAAAACCAAACATAGAAGAGAAATTCTACTTTACTATCACTAAAATAGGAAATATTCACATATTTGAGAAATAATAAAATTCTGAGGCCCGGTTGCACAGCAGCCGGTTAAATTTTAACCGTGATTAATTTTTCGAGAACCAATCAGAGAAGTCCTTTTTGATAAGACGGCTTCTCTGATTGGTTCTCGCAAAATTAATCACGGTTAAAATTTAACCGACTGTTGTGCAACCGGTACTGAATGGAAAAACAACCTTAATTCTAAAAGCACATCTGGCAGTTTTTCACCAGATTGCAAACAGCACTAATGGAAATCATTTCAAACAGTTCGAATTAAAAGACGAGTCGATAAGATAGTTTATGTGAAGGATTAAACTACCAAAGATGGACATAGATAAGAGAACAAGAGTAGTATTATTAAAGTTGAAATCATTAGAATTTTAAGATTATATTAAAGATGTATTGTTCTTGTATATAATTTATGATTATTTGTGTTGTGCCTACAGTATGGTTACATTCTTCTGAACCTCTGGATTATTATCCTTCTAATATTCATTGAACATAATCATCCTATAGTTGTCGAAATTTATATTTTTCTGTTACAATTCTTCAAACTGAAATCTCATTCTAGTTGGTCACTAGATCTACCTACACCTTCTTAGTTCGTATAGAAAGAGTGTACTCTTAATAACCCTTATTGAGTTTCAATTCTTTCATTAGCCTTATAAAATAGAATGTATGACAAATAAGTGTAACAAATGTGTATAAAAACAAGTCAACAAAAATGTGAATAACATATTATGAAGTGTATAACAACCCAAATTCCTTATCTTTTTGTGCAATTGAAATCGCTGCACTGATCACTGATCACTTGCTAGTCTGACAAATGCCATTGACACGCTTGTACAGTAATTCAGTCTGGCAGTGCTCCCTCTCACTCTAATTACGGTTATTGCTCAGTGCTTTGAACAGAGATGACGTCAACAACTGACCACTTCACAGACGTTGTTCGCATGGAATTAGGTGACTGAGACCTGTTGAGACAATTTGTGGCTTTGTGACATAATCCTAATCACTATCCTAAATCCTAATGACAATATCTGGGTATAGATTCATTTAGTGATTACTGATTGCCTGCTTACAGAGTACCTGTTGATTGTTCTTCTTTTTTCGTCATCTTCACTTCAATTTTTTCGCCTCTTCTTCTTCTTCTTTCTCAAATTATCCTTTTCTCTGTTTTTCACCTCGCTCTCCTTCTCCTTCCCTGAATTCTCTCTTTCATCTTTTGCTATCAAATTCTTCGTCTTCTTCTTATTCTTCTTCTCGCCTCTGCTGCTACTTCTTCTTCTTCTTCTTTTTCTTCTCCTGTTTCTTCTCCTCCCCCCCCCTCCTCCTCCTCCTCCTCCTCCTCATCATCATCAACATCATCCTCTTTCTACTCCTTCTCCTTCCTTTTCTCTTCCATCTCTTCTCCTCCTCTTTCCTCTATTTCTTCGTATTTTTCTCCTTCCCTCCTTTTCTCGCTTATTCTTTCTTCTACTTTATTGTCAGTGTTACATTCTTCACTAATTTCTTCTCCTTCTCTTTTTCCTTCTTCTTCTTCCTGCTTTTATTTCTCTTTACTTATTTTCCTAAATCTTCTTACCCTTTATCATCATCATCATAAATTTTGTTAATTAATTTTCCTTTCTTCTTTTCTGCCTCATCTTTCTTCTTTCCTCAATCTCCTCTTTTTTCTTTTCCTTCAACTTCGCCTTCGTCTCCTGGCCTTCTAGGATTAGACTTCCTATTCGCCTGTTTCAACTCACAATTCCATTCTGTATAACTCTGTTCAATTGAAATAAATTACACAATTCCCACTACCTTTTTATTTTATTATCTTGCTGATCTATTCTCATCTCTCTGGGTTCTTAGATGTTTTTTGTGACATAACTAAATAATTGAAGTCAGTAAACAGAGGTTGGCAACTGGAGTGAAAGTAGGCTAACTACTAGCTAATAATACTGGAAAGACTTGAAGATTTACTCCATACTGTCAGATTTCCTTATAACTTAATCCAATGCTTCCCATTCACACAATGCTGGCAATTTGGAGTGATTCCCACTATGCAGAAAACTGATTTTCTTGATCTGCTACTTTATTTGTTAGATAATCCATGAGCGGTTTATTTTTGCAAAGATGTATGCCTTGGTTTGTTACGTAGTAACTCTCGTATTTTCCCTATTGAAGGTTTTAAAAGAAGTACTTTGTATCATTTCGTTGAAACTTGTATTTGGATTTAAAAACATGTACCTCGTGAAGACGTGGACTGTTTTTTGAAACTAGTTTTATTTTGCCACTTGAATAGATAGGAAGTGATTTTGGATTTCATATAAAATCATTATTTCCTGTCGAGTTTCTTGCAAATTCCAAGGCAAATCTGAAAAACGGAAGTATACTGATTTTTTACTATAAGCTTTTCAAGTTTAGAACATAAGCAAAGTTCTTATTGTACAAGGAAAATTGAGTAAGAATAGTTTTTTCTTAACCTTGCCTAATATTTTGCTTGTTTTGGTTTATTTCGCTGAGGATAATGTCCTCATAAACCTAGGCTTGTGCGTAGGTTATAGGAGGATATGAATAGTATAACACTTCCAAGTGGGTTCCGAACCATAGGGAAGTAATTTTGAAGCTTGATTGTCTGTTAGCAGAGCTGTTCTAAGGCAAGACACCCTTCTAATGGGTGTACCGAGAGTACTGTTATAGACAGTTATGTTTGTTTGTAAACCTAACGGTATCTTTTTTTATGATACTATTATGGGTATCTTCTTTGCTCCTATGATTGATAGCACTGAAGAAGAATGTGAAAAACATAATTTAGACTATTTTACAATCACTCTCTTATCAGAATTGGAAGATTGTAGAAAAGAATTTGGCTTCTTGTTCGATAAACAATCTTTAGTATAAGTATCGATAAACAATCTTTAGTATACGCATAGAGAAACAATAGCGTAAGTAGATATTCCATGGTATAGGGAATTTATGTCGCAACTATTAATGTTATCTCAAGCCGATTGCTGTCGATTATTGTCAATTTTTACTGTTTTGTTAGGGTGATAGTGTATGAACGGCACAATTTGAGAGACTACCAGCATAGAGAAACGATAGCATAGATATCCCATGGTATAGGGCGTTTATGTCGCAACTTTTACTGTTATCCCAAGCCGATAGTTCACGTAGTTCTTTCCTATGCAGCTGTGTGACGCTGGTAGACTCTCAAATTGTGCCGTTCATACACTATCACCCCAACAAAACAGTAAAAATTGACAGTAATCGGCTTGAGATAACAGTAAAAGTTGCGACATAAATTCCCTATACCATGGGATATCTACTTACGCTATGGTTTCTCTATGCTACCAGCGTCACACAGCTGCATAGGAAAGAACTACATGAACTAACGGCTTGGGATGGGATAACAGTAAAAGTTGCGACATAAACGCCCTATACCATGGGATATCTACTTATGCTATAGTTTCTCTATGGTAGAGGTATCTCATGCATTAGTTATACTCATTATAATGCTTGAATTATAAAATAAAATCAAGGAATAAGATTAAATCAAATCATCTAAAATCTCATCTCTCAATCAAATACATGATCAAATACGGCAATCCTAAAAAATTGTATTAAAATCACCTACATTAATCGATTTGATTCACTGAGTTGCACACCAATTAAAAATAAATTGCTATACAAATTTGTGAGATTTATTGCTTCTAGAACGCATTCAGCATATTCTTACTTTTCATTTTGTTCCCACATCTGAAATGCATCATTAAAAATATGTTGTGTGTCGTATCTAGAATTAATCATTAAAGGAAAAAATGTAATTTTGGTCGGTGAATGTTGTCTGCTGTATCTGAGATGAATCATTAAAAATAAGAAATGTTGCAATTTTGTCAAATTTATTACTTTATGGACGAGCTCAGGCTATTTTACTTCCATTCAAACCGGCATAATCTCAAATGCATCAAACATAAAATGAAAAAAAATTGGAACAGTTTCGTCAAATTTATTGCTTTTTCATCGGGTGTGTAACTCTTTGTCCATTTTCTTCAACACTCTACACGTAAATTACTACACAAGTTATGTATCCACATTCTTATTTATGCTCACAAAATACTCAGTAATTTATCGCCCCCAAATAGAGTTATAATTCTTCGATCATTTTTACTTTTTGTTCTAGATATAATGCATATTATTTTTCAGCAACTAACATAACTTCAAACGTGTTTGCAAGCGAAGTATAATAAATTTGAGACCCGAGAACCTGGCCTAATTGCTCGTTTATCGTAGCCTTGACATGAGTTGGAACATATATGTGTTATACACACGTTGTTATTACCGTTTAGCATGTGTGTGATTAAGTTATTTGTAATCGATTTTATTGTTGTTTTTGCTTCGAATCCGTCTCAAGCTCCTGTTTCATGATTTGTTATTAACCTCTCACTGTATGTTATCCATTACTTTTCACGTTTGGTATCCTGTTGGCTGGGCTTATGTTCATGTTATGACGGGTTGAAATGGGCTATTCACGTGTTTATCATTAAATATAGACTAATTATAATATATTTCTTTTCAGTATGTGAAATGAAACTATATATTTTCTCTATGATATTGATTTGTGATTTTGTTGACTTGTCCCAGCATTTTCTCGAGTATTGGTGTATTGTTGTGTTGTTCTGTACTTTTGACAATCCAATTTTCAAATCATTTGTTAAATTGGTTTCATTCTTTGAATATGTTCAATCATTATCATGGTCTTTATATGATATTAATCTTTGATCACATTGATACACTGGTTTATTTAGTTTTTCTATGGTTGTGACAGTTTCATTTTCTCTTATATTGTTTGTTGAATTGGTTCATTCATTCAATCTAGTGTTCTATCATTTTTATGGTATCTCATTGATGATTTTACTCCACCTTGTTAAACTGATTCCACTGTGGGATAGACATCAAATTTATTTCGTTAAATTTGTCAGATGGCAGATAGTTTACGTCCTGTAAACACTTACACCAGACCTAAGCCAGACAGGCCACTCAAAATGTACACCATTGATTGATACTGGCAGGTAAAAAAAACTTGATAAACTGAAAACTTGGCCTACAGAAATCTTGAAGAATTCAAAATAGGCCTATAACCATCCTAGGTTAATTAAGAATCGGCATGCAAAATTTCAAGTTAATCAGTCTAGTAGTTCAGACGTGATGATGTGTCATTCGTGAATTTCCTTTGCCGTACAAGTATAAGCCAGTTGTTTCCTTTATTATATTATAGATTATTTCGTTGTTGAATTTGTCAGGCTTCAGGTACGAACTGAAAACACTGACACCAGACCTGAGAAAACCTATACAGATTGTATATTATAAAACGGGTATATATAGCCTATTATAAGATTAATTATTATTAAACGAAAATCCCAATTAAATGCTGTAAATCACCCCGAAGACTTCTGCTACTGCAAATATTGAAAACAGGGTTAACAACTAGATGGAAATTCGATGAGCGCTATTATACCAAAATTATTTATTTGTCAGCCCGGAAATATATAAGATTGTTTATTGTTTGATCAGACCTAAGCCAGCCAGCTTGGTCACTCGATATTTACACTATTATTTGATATAATAAAACGGTACTGTATATATTTATTTGATGAAATCTGTCTCGACATGAAAAAACTTTTAGAAAAAATCGATACGTATGCCAAAATATTTATTGAACTCGGATATCGATCAGTATTTCCCAACCTGAAAAAGTGATTTATTAGTCAGCCGGCGAGTGATTGACTTGTGATCTGTCATCAATCATTTAGGCTGCACTTATCATCATTACATTTGCTAATTATGGCTTTCTAAGGTCGATGGCTTATAAGCCGTGACCCCCGCGCTAAGGTCATATCTTACTTGATTAGGGGATTAATGTCATCAAGGTCATATAAATAGTACTCCACCTACTCCGATCAAGGTCATACTTGCTTTGAAGTTGGTCAGTGAATTCATATAGAAATTAATTTGCATTTTCATCAACAATCACCATTTTTCGATAATAATTTTTCAACAATTGTTACTAATATAAGAGATATTTTGAATCAGTACAATGCGTATATCATGTATTAAGGTGTGTACAGACTTATACGCCACGAACAAGCGCATTTCGCTTTTCATCAGCTGATGCTATACGCATTATATCTGTATCTTCTTGTTTCTGTACAAATACAGGTATAATAGGCTGAATATCGGGGGACCGAGCTTCGCTCTGGAGTACAATAGCATAGAAAATTTATTATGAAAGAGGAAATTATAATACATTTATAGTTCATACAGAAAGATTCTATCTAATCACAGTGGATTGAGATTAATTCCCAGTGCAATGAATTCTCTCACAAAGGCTCGGTTGCACAAAAGCAGGTTTAATTACTGATTAATCACGTGAGCCATTTCAAAAATCTGGTGTGGCGCACTCACACAACTTTCCTTGCCGTTATGAAAATTGATCACCTGACGCTAGTGTACACGCGCATCTCAAGTCTACTATTCAAAGATCTGCCAGCTGGTGACAGGACAATAGCGCTGGAGACACACGAAGTCTGCTATCTCTTCATAGTGAATGATTTAATAGAATCAACAGTTGCCAACAGTTTGCATTATTGAATAAACACATTTTCTCGAATTTCGAACTTATTTTCAATTTTAGGTGGAAATGTCACTGAACATTAATTGTAGATATTTTTATGCTCAATCTTTTCCACTTGAAATTTTTTGTTTAAATTGTATCTGAAGCCTGATAATTGGGAATCCAAAATCACACTTTGCATTGATGGGGCGGAGCTCCTGAAATTTTTACATATATGGGACTTGTGGCAGTTGATAGAGCTTATCAATGACTATTTTAGGTATAAATTTGATCAAAATCGTTGGAGCCGTTTTCGAGAAAATCGCGAAAAACCCTGTTTTTGACAACATTTTCGCCATTTTAGCCGCCATCTTGAATTGGATTTGTTCGAAATTGTTCGTGTCGGATCCTTATAGGGGAAGGACCTTAAGTTCCAAATTCAATCATTCCGTTAATTGGGAGATGAGATATCGTGTATACAGACGCACATACACTCATACACACACACTCACACACATACAGACCAATACCCAAAAACCACTTTTTTTGGACTCAGGGGACCTTGAAACGTATAGAAAACATGAAATTAGGGTACCTTAAATTTTTTGGGAAAGCAATACTTTCCTTACCTATGGTAATAGGGCAAGGAAAGTAAAAAGACGGCTTCTCTGATTGGTTCTCCTGGAATTAATCAGGATTAAAATTTAACCGCTTTTGTGTAACCGGCACTAAGTACCTGATTTAATGATTGCAATAGTTCAACAGCTGAGTTATAATATTTTGTCTCAGTCCCACACACATCATGTACTCGCTCACTCACTTCCATTATCGACAGCTGTTTTTCCAAGGATGAATAATTATTATCCTTTTAATGTCCTTCAGCGAGTTTTCCCAGAGATGAGACCTAGTGCAATAGAATTTTTATATTGTAAACCTACTGTTCCAAATTTCGTGAGAATCGTTAGAGCCGTTTTCGAGATCCGGTGACATACAAACATATAAACAGAAATTGCTCGTTTAATAGTATAGGATAATATCAGCTGATAAAAAGTGAAATGCTCTTGTTCGTGGCGCATACTTCTGTACGCACATTCACGTGTATATTCATGTATATTTTTTGTGATCCCTAAGAGATGACTGGGATTTTATTCCTGCAGCTATTTTTTGAAATCAAGGTATTTGAACCGAACTGAACTATTGTACTACCAAGTGACTTCATTTATGTACAGTATTGTCACAGGTTTTAAAGTTTAATCTGAGAAATTTCTGTACCACTGTATTCTGTATTACTGTAGGCTAAAACATGTTGGTACAGTTAATCACCTCAATATTTGTATATGTACTAGAAGGCTGATGATATCGCTCGCAACTCATTGATGAATTTAACACATGAGATAGTGATAAGATAGGAATTTAGAAATAAGAAGGACCCAACAATTGATTAATGATATATCTATTATTTTGTAAATTCTTTTTCAGGTTTGCAGATAAAATGTATGTATAATTTATAAAATTAATAAAAAATTGTATTATTCAAAAGCCAACTCCTGGCAGACGGCCGTGTGGCCATTGCTGTAAAAAATGTATTCTTTTCAGCTATGAATTATGTAAGAAAGTGAAATAAAGATTTTTTAATTATTATTATTACTAGAAGGCTGAAAAATGTTAAGACAATTATTTATTGAAATACAATTGGAATCTTGAATGAACTTGAATGATAGAAATATCTAGAAAAAGCGTAAATAATATACACAATAGTCAGCATTTCATTGCATAAATGACTCAGGGTGGTATGAAGAAATGACCAATGATTCATTGAATAAATAATTTTAATGAATAAAGGTGTAAAAGTTTTTTATTTCCAATCAATTACTGTACTCAGTCAGTGGAAAAATTCCAGTAGGCCTACTCATTGTTTGTTGAAAGCTGATTATCTAGAGAAAAATGCTAAATAATTGATATTCACGAATTATCTCAATAGAATAACACGTTATCATGAAATCGTGCGTGGAGTGGAACACCTGGTCAAGCTATTAATGCTTTAAGAAAGCTCATCATTCAGGCTAAGTTTGTTGTGCAATATTTTTCACACTTTTCCTCACAACTTTGTAAATATTTTTCAGTTATATAATCGCTTCCATTTCTCGTGATGCATTAATTTCTGATGTGATGTCTGTAGACTGTTCTAGAAATCTTTGGTTCTTTCACAGTGACGAATTATTGTCCTTGTATTGGAAAATTAATTTGGAATTTTTACTACGCATCCCAGATTTCACCGAAATTTTCTGTGTTTCTGTAGTTGTGTAATTTTGTGTGTTCGGGAGACTCAATTCATGAAAAATTCAGTGATTCTCAGAATAATAGTGAATTGGAGAATTGTTTACTGAAGACTATTATAAATGTCACTAGAATTCAAAAACCTTGGAAAAATTGGTGTAGTAGAGTATTGATGGGTTGTTTAGAATAAATTGATATGGAGATTGCATATTATGATTGTGATTCCATCATTTTATAGTTGGAAATGTCAATGAATTCAGAAATCAAACTTCACCCAGTATAAGTTTTCACTTCAAACAGATCTGCTGCGTATTAACTTCTTATATTTCAGAATATTATCATCATCATTCATACAGAATATCCTTGACTTTCACATTCATTTTTTAATCAATTCAATTTTCATTGAATAACATTTCACTTTTCGTTGAATGGATGCAAATCGAATGGAATACTACGTCTGATCATCATATCAATTTCTTAGTTTGAAAATATTGTGATCTGTAAACCAACCTTGAAATTATCATGATACTTCTCCATGAAATCTAATAGAATATTATCATTATCATTGATTTATCCCGTTGAAAAATATTAAAATCTCCTCTGTTGAATTCTATAAATGTTATATCTAGATTCCGTGTTATTTTATAATAAGTTTTCGTATATATTCTGGTTTATTGACGTTGCTTCAAAATATCCGGTTGTTCTAATGCAAATTTTGGACCTCATTGGAATTCAGTTCAATATTATATATTAGTTTTCTGAACTCTGATACATTCTTTTATCATCACATCATCAGCATAATCATCATCACCTTCACGTCAACATCATCGTCATCAATTTTACTACTCACGCATCACGCACAAGTGTAGGATTCGTGTTTCAGACATAATCAATATTCATTTCCCACGCACAAGCCCTGTGTTTATGTGGGCATTATGCTGAACAAAAAGGAATAACTCTAGCATTCAATGGGATACAATAAATTTTAAAGAAACACTCCTCCATTTGTTATAAAAATAAATCTAAATTTCAATTGTATTTACAATATGCAGTATTTTTGTAGTTTATTGTTACAATATAAATGAATGTTCGACTAATAAGATTTTCTTGACGTAAGAAGACAGCTAAATAGCTGCAATTCTCAACCCAGGTGTAATAAAATGTTATTGCAATGTAAATATGTTGAATGATGATTAGACCCATAAATCGAGAACATAAAAAACATCAACATCTTAAATTATGTAAACTGGAAGATATTTTCTCATTCCAGGTGACTAATTCCATTTTTATGAGTCTTTCATAAAGATTAAAGTGTGAGTGCATTCCAGAATGCTCATAAATTATGGTGATGTAATCTCAGAGTGGAACAGTAATTTGTTAAGACATGAGGTAACTTTATTGGTTATTCACTGGCGATATTTATGGAATAGTTTATCGAAACAGGACAGTTTCTTTACTTTAATTTCTTCACAGTTTCTCTACTATTTCTTTTCTCTATGGTTTCCACTATTTATATAGTTTCTCACTACAGTAAGATATAAATATACTTGATCACTGTTCTGTAGAAGAAATGGAAAAGTTTTCTTTTATAGAAAAATATCCATTTTAAAATGAAAATCTTGAAAATGTCCTCATAGAATAATATTCTGTTCGGCTTTATACATACACTCCAATTACAAAACTATCACACAAAATTATTCTTACTCAGGATCTGAAATCGAACATGTCTTTCCATGCTCTATGAAAAATGTCCAGCCAATGATTTTTTCCAAACATTTTTCACCTCAGTTGGAAGTAGAAATGACTCACTGATTTTTGATGAAGTCAACGGCTTGAAGGATTCATTCACCCCTGACAAGTGGTGTTATTCCTAGCTGCTGCATATATAATATGTAGATGTACCTAGTTTATTGTAAATATAGCCAATACATTTCGTATCGTATATAGGAGTACCTCTAATACATTTGTATAGTATGTAGAAGATGGCTTCAATATATTTGTCGCGCATACACTTATCAGATACAGTTGGATCGCGGTTCATGAAATTCACATGGGGTGGTTGATCATGAAAATCAATCTCCCACAATATTATCGCCTCTTTACCGTTTTCTTGAATCAACGCCTCTCATGAGAACTACAAATTCCTCTGTTTCCTGTATATGTTAGAATATTTCATAACTTCCACCACTCGGCGAGAAAGGTTCACTGAACTAACTTACATAACTTACAGGCTCTACCAGCTGAGAACTACGTCATAGTTACATTTTTATTCACCGGAGCAAAATCTACAAAATGGCAAAAATATAACATCCTATATCCTGTTGAGGTTTGAGTTATTGACACCGAGCCCAGAGAACATCTGTATTCTAAAGAAAATGGCGTCATTGAACTTGATCAAGGAATTAGAATTTCAAGATGTGAGGACATTTAGAATTGTTTGTGAATGTATGCAGTGAGGCGGTGTCATTTGGAACGGGATAATTCAGGAATGGCTTTGCACTGACATCGGAAAAGGGAATGGGGAAAGAACGGAACTAGGAATCGGAGAGGGATGTAGGTGGTAATTGATAGAAATTGGTGGTTTTTGGGAAATAAGAATAATTTGACCACTATAGTCCGTACAAAATTACTTTCGACTTGGGATGGACATGCGCAGCAGAGAAAGCATACAGTAGGGATACAGAGGCGCGATTTTTCCGTTCTGAACCGACCAGCGTTCTCTAACTTCTATAGTGAGGTCCACGTTATAATGGCAGTGGATAAAGATAGAAGAATAGCAATGCCGATTCTCTGCATTAATTAATCATATTTCTACACCATCAAAAACATAATTGGCATCGTTGCGGACCTAGAAAAGGATAGTACCACCGGCTTTGTTGAATGATAGACAAGGATAGCATAATCAAAGTTCATCAAATACTGTCATTATAACGTGGACCTCACTATAGTGACTATTTATGAGCTCATGCTACACATGCGAAGTTTCCTGTCTGAAAGCACTCAGACAACTGACTAATCGACAAATTGGCAACTGCGATTCACCTATGACTCTATTCATCACTGTAATTGGCTGATCTCCCATTTCTCTGCGCTGCATATTCCTCCAAGTCAAAAGTAATTTTGTACGGACTATAGTATGATGATTATAGTCGACCGCACGAAAATAGTCCACTGGAAATTAGACAGATAAATGCAACGTTGCTAAATCAGTGTTGATCAACATGAAATGTAGTCGATTATTTGACATGCATTTTCACCGTCGTCGACACTTTTAATTTTTTAAACAATGGGTACTTTCGGACTGTGAAACTGCATGTCAAATAATCGGCGACATTACAAACGTTGATAAAAAAATGAGAATCAATTAATATTTTATAATACACCTGACTAATTGACAATGCCCATTTGTGTTTGGGGGGGGGGGTGAGGAGGTGCTCAGCTATTTCAATTCCCATCGGATTATATTCGTGCGGTTGACTATAGTGGAAGATAATCCAGGGTAAATAATGTTATTTGGTCAGCAGTTTTAGCAATTCCAAACTTTACGTAATTTACACATCGTGCTAGGTTTGAATAGTTTGTAGACATCTCTATAGGAAAAAGATAGCATAAGGATAAGCTCTATGACATGTCACAGTCAACTGTTCCATCTTTGAATGAATGGAACATAATCCAAATTGAAATTTACCTTGAATTGAATCAAACTTGAGCTCTGAATTCAACTCAAACTTTGAAACATGAGTATAGTGAGGTCCACGTTATAATGACAGCATTTGATCAACTTTGGTTTTGCTATCCTTGTCTATCATTCGACAAAGCCAGTGGTACTATCCTTTTCTAGGTCCACAACGAAGCCAATTATGTTTTTGACAGAGTAGAAATATGATTAATTAATGCAGAGAATCGGCATCGCTATTCTTCTATCTTCATCCACTGCCATTATAACGTGGACCTCACTATGGAATATCGTACTGGTAAGCTGACCTTAATTTTACCAAGCTGTGACCCTAAAGCCCTGTCTGATTTTACCAATGAAATTCCACCTATCTTGAACCCTGACCTTAACAAAAACAACCACTCCTATGGTTGATCAAGATATCATGTCTTTTCCCCCTGATAAAATTTAAAATTCGCATCTTTCGATTTTTTTTAAAGTCACCTTCCTTGTGATAAGGAAAGTTTCCTGTGTCTCAGTTATCCTTCTTCCAGGTGGCTATTAGTGGTGACTTTGAATATTGACTTTAAATCGTTAGTGACTTTGACTTGAAGTGACTTTAAGTGACTCTATGACTATAGAGGGTCAGACGGTCTTTAGTTACTAAATATAATAATAGTAACAGTTCTGAGATCTTATTATTGGAAAGGTGTAGTGATGAGGTACAATATTTGAATTCGATCTCCCTCACTCTCTTTCTCTCTCTCGCACTCTATGTCTCTCTCTTCCTATTCTTCTTTCTTTCCTCTCTTGGCACTTAATATTCGGTTAGAAACAATGAAATCAATATTGTGCGGCGATGTTTCCTTGTGGAGACCTTAGAATTGTAGCTATGGACAGACAGTGTTTAGCATACAATAGATGTGTGCTAAATTTGTCGTCACTCGCCAGCTCTCAATACGTAATGTTTGGTGACGTATGATTTGCGCCAATCGTACAGTGGTTTTCTTAATATTTTGAAAATTATTTTTGAAATGGACTACTATGTTGCATGTTCGTAATAATTGTTCGGGCACGTGGAAAAGGGAACCAAGATTATATCATCTACTGTATCTCTGTCTCATTTCTCTTGTCTTGTTTTTTCAACCTATTTATCACCACTTCCTTTTCTTCTCTTCTTTATTTTCCTCTTTATGTTCTGCTATTCACTTCTACTTTATTTTTCTATTTCTCAAGCATTCTTGGTGTACAGAATTCTGTTTTACAGATACTATCTTCTCCACTTCTACCCTTGTACATATAACCTCATTCCTACTTCTCTCATTTCTGTTTCTTATTTCTTTCTTCTAAATCTTCCTATTTATTCTTCCTTATTATCCTTCTTCTCTTCCTCCCCTTCCTCGATATCCTCCTTCTCCTCCCCCTCCCACTCATCCTTCTCCTCCTCCTCTTCCTCATCCTCCTCCATTTACGCTTTTCAATGTTTATAATATTTCATATTTCTTGGAATCTTCCATCAGAAACGTATTATTAGTGAGAGATTGTATTTTCCGTTGAGAATATAATAATTAAAAAAAAAACTCTTTTTTTTAAAAATCACTTTTATACTTACTTCAGCTAGGATTTGACTTATTATATATTATATAGCACAGACAACCAACACATACACAGGTTCGTTTCTGTGCTTATAATTATTACACGTTTTGTACGTAGTAAATCTAGTCTAGGTTCTCGGTAACATATTAATTAAAATAAAAATTCGTCCATCCTGGTTGCTAAATCTATTACACGTGTTGATGAATTTAAATGTAAATGCTATTGGAATACAATTTCACTTGCCAAATTAATTGTATCAGAGAGATGGAGAAAGATTTTAAGCCTTGTGCACACTACTGAGATTCGCATTTTAACCATTCAACCAAGGGTTAAATATGCACAAGTCTTTTTGAATATTTGAAAGGTTAAAAATTCATGAGTACACAAGGATTTGAAAGTAGAATAAAATGAATTGAGGAAGAATCATAGACAAAAATTGGTAACCAGTTATAAAATATCAATCACATCTTACACAAAACATGCCACTGACTATAATGTTATCATTATTCTCATCATCCAGGACAATGTCTGTTTTTTAAACTTTGCTTCCATTCATTGATAACCACTAATCTTCCCATCAAATTCATTACAAAGTTCATTCAGCGTTGTCTACCAAATTCATCGCGTCGGTACCCATCAGACAAACTTTGGACATTTTTTTCATCAAATTTTATTTTGTTTTTGTCCCTCTAACATCTTGATTAGAAGACAATCATTGACCCAAGCTTCACAAATTGTTTAGAGGCAAAGTACAACAAGCTATATCCGAGACGGGAATAACTGAGTCGGTTTCAGTGTTTTTTTTTCCAACAATTGTTGTTGGAAATGCAGTAAATTTTGTTTATTTTTTGTAAACGAATTTGTCGTGAACTAAGATTATGTAATCGTCAACATATAGATTGGTCTCGTGTGTTTCAATGAAACGCTGCATGCAATTATTGATCAATTGAACCTTGGTTGATTAATTTTTGATCTCTGATTTCCATCTTAATTGATGGGTGCAAAGTCAATACTACAAATTATTTTTTCTAGACTACAATTACGGGCCCGTTGATTTATCTTCAAATCAATAAATTATTAATCAGTTTTTTCAATTCTGTAATTACTCTTAGGACATCGCACTTGTGTGATATAATTGTAATTGTTCAATTGCATGAATCAGTTTTGAATCATGTTCTTTTGGGTACAAAGTGCGTAATGTGAACATGTGTGGAACTCAATCATTTTTTCGAGATTTTCCCTGTTTGCTACTATGATATTGAGGTTTATGCTTTATTATATTCCGCCTTATTAGTTGCAAAGGTTAAATGAGTTGAGGAAACATTGTTCTTGGAAAATTCATATTTAGGTAAAAAATCTAAGAATGCCAATTTTTCCTTCTCTAGAATCATAAGTACTATATGTTTATTAATGATAGATTCCTTGTTAATTTTGGTTAATAGATGGTACATTACTACTATAGTCTTAGTCTATATATATATATAAAAGCGAAATGGCACTCACTCACTGACTGACTCACTCACTCACTCACTCACTCACTCACTCACTCACTCGCATAACTAAAAATCTACCGGACCAAAAACGTTCAAATTTGGTAGATATGTTCAGTTGGCCCTTTAGAGGCGCACTAAGAAATGTTTTGGCAATATTTTAACTCTAAGGGGTTGTTTTTAAGGGTTTAAAGTTCGACTTTTAGCATGTATATTCTTCTTCTCCCAATCTCTCAATTATAATTGAAATTTCCATATCATATGTTACTATAGAACTATAATCTAGATAGAGTACCTCTTCGAAACAGTTGTTAACTGATAACTAAATTAATAATTTTGTCATTGGCATTAAGTTGAGTTGACTCTGTTAGGTTGGCACCAAGTTGAAGATGTAAATGCATTTATCGCGGAAAAATTGATACTACTACTTCAATCCTGGAAATATTATAATACTAGCCGTCAGTCTCGCTTCGCTCGCCATATCCGTTTAGCCAGACGTTTAGTCTGGACCCCCGACTGGATTGTCCTAACATATGATAAAAATGCTCAAATGAAAAATGCAGGCGAGCGAAGCGAGCCTGCTGATCTCATTCTTGGACGATCCAGTCGGGGGTCCAGGGGGCGGAGCCCCCTGGCTAGACGGATATGGCGAGCGAAGCGAGCCTTACGGCTAGTGGCTTTATAATTTCTTAATAATTGTGAATAAATCATAATAACATCCTAAATAATAAATGATCTAACTTCAATGAAATCTGAGACGACATGCATTGAAATTGGAAGATTTTTCAACTTGTATAAAAAAAATCAATGAAGACCAAGGATCTATATTGAGGTACTTCACATGAAGTTTTTCACAAATGAAAAGTGAAAATTAATTCTAAATTGTCTTGTGATGATTGGTGCAGTGAACTGTATGACTTATGGAATGTCAAATATTAACTGTTTCTTAGAATGACGAAAGCAATTTAAGATAAATTTAAAGTATAGAATTTCTTCCAGATTGCAAAAATGATTGGTGAAGTATGAACATGTTTTGAATATCTATGAAACAATTCAAATATCAATTCTATGAATGAAGCATTCATCAAATATCACTTCAAAAAGTGAAAAATTACTATTTCTCCGAATGAAACCATTTTATAAAGTAGAGTAAACCACTTTAGGTGTCACTGGGTTCAATAAAGAGAAGAACTGTAAAAATCAGTTTGAAAATAGTTTTGAATTATTGCAATTTCTTTGAATGAACCCATTATTGTTCAAGAAGTAGAGTAAACCATTTTAGGAGGTGTCAGTTATAGTTTCAATGAACGTTTTAAAAACTGTTTCTTGGAAAAATTCACACCAACGCTGATTAGAACAGTTAGTGGAAACAATTACAAAAACCAATTATCACCAGCAAAATAGCTTTTCAATTATTCGCTTAACATATTCCATTAATAGATTGAGTGAAAATGTTATTTACCTTTCTTTGGGTATGATGCATGTAAGCTTCACTTTAAGTAACAGGAAAATGACTGTAAATGGGTTATTGTTGATGAAGTGTGTTTTACATTGTAAAAAGTGTAAAATGAATCTTATTTTAGTAAAAGACTGTTAAAGTAGGTGATAATAAAGTGGTACAAAATGGTAAAGTATCATAATTGAAGATTATTGACCTCAATATGTTGGTCAAGTTATCTATTATCTTCTAAACCTAATCCTGATCTCTCTCCTTAATCATGCACAAGCCAAGGGAATATGTGAGCATCATACTCAGCAAAACATGTGATCATCAGTATGAAATCTATAGACTGCTAACAAAATGGTTGGAAATATATTAAGAAAATTGAACTGAAATGTAAAAATGAACCCTATCTCTCCAAAAAATATATTTTCCAAAATGAAACTTATCGTAGTACAGTTCACAAATAATACATAGACCTGAAAGAAAAATAGAAGTTGAAAATTCAAGTTGTGATTAAATTAATCCAAGAATGAGCACGAGCTAATTAAACAATTATAGTGGAAATAATTAAAATGCAACAGAAAGTGGATTAATGCTTTTATCTCGCCGTGTAGAAAGTTATCGCAATTATTTTTAGAGCTAAATCTTCAACAGAAATTGAACTTTGGTCTTGAAAAATATTATTATCTGATAAATCTGGCGTCTGTTTCATTCAGAAGGAATATGATGAAATTTCTGAACTGAATTAAATACAGTAGTAGAAGATATTGAACTATTAATTTTATTCAAAAATATTCATATTCCTTTAAATCCATATTGGTTCAAATTTTTATCAAACTTCCCACATTTAACAAAAAAAACACAATAGGGAACAAGAAACTGGCTAGTATTAATAAAATATTATTATCTGATAAATCTGGCATCTGTTTTATTCAGATGAAATTTCTCAATTGGATTAAATACAGTAGTAGAAGATATTAAACTATTAAATTTATCCAAAAATATTTATTTCTTTGTAAATCCATATTGATTCAATTTTTTATCAAACTTCCCACATTTAACAACAATAACAATAGGGAACAAGAAACTGGCTAGAAGTGTTAATCTTCTATTCCTTAATAGAATTACCTAATTATAATTATTTATTTTATTTTTCAAAGAGCACAGATCGGGAGAGAAAAAAGCTAAGGATACCTTGTACTATCTCTTTTCCTAATTTGGGTAACATTAAAAAATTTGATGACTTTCAATTAAATATTTTATCAGTTCACTATGACTGAATAGAATAAAGTCTTAATAAGCCTTCATCAATTTTTTCATTCAAATCCAATCTGTTATTCACTACAAATGTGATTTTCTCATGTGCAACCACATACTGTCTTTCGTGCTGTTGAAACTTACTTGAAAATACAATTTGCAAATGGAAATGTGAATTACATGTTGGTTACATAAGTAAAAGTTACTCTATACGAAGATTAAATAATAATTGAATTTCAGGAGATTAGATTCTAGTAATACTGTAGTTTCACTGCACATGACACATTGGATAACTAGAGAAAATAACCTTCCATTCATAATATTGATATCGTAAATTGACAGTTATTTGACTACTTAATGATAAATTTCTTACAATAACAAAAACATGTATGACTCACTTACCGGACGTCATATTATTCACCTGTCATAACATTAACCAGATTAAATAATATGTCTCTAATTTCTAATGTCCAATCTTATTACCTAAAAGATGTCAATGTGAATTACTCTTTATCCAGTAACAAACTAGCAATTGTTGGATCAAATTTTGAAGTTTATCCAGTATTATTTGATTTGGACTGTAGTTTTCTTGAAAAATTGTTGTGAAAAAGTTGACAAAAATTTCCTCGGAAATTGTATTAAGTGGAAAACTACTGATATCAAATAATTTCACTCTAATTGACATTTGAATTCTATTCTTATTAATGTTCACGTTGACAAACAATACAATTAAAACAATTTAACGACCTGACTTTGAGAACAGAACGGAACATCAAGTGAATAATTGATGAATTATTTCAAAATAGAACTCGGTGTGATTCATTTAATACTTTAATGTTGTTTAATACTTTGGTATGACGTCAATAGATCTTGAGAATTGCAATGAGAGTTGATGGTATTTTAATTATTGTATTGAATCATTCTTCTAATTTATGGTATTGAAAAATTTAAATTGATTTGTAATATTGAAACTACCGTTAACATATCGAATTATCAGTATTGTTGTAAATGTTCTTTTGTAATTAACACTTTATTCATTAAAAGTATACATTGAATAAGATAAAAATAAAAATACAACATCATCTTTTAACATCTCTCATAAAACTCCAACTAGTTATTTACTTGTAAACGTTCGTGGCTATAACAGTCACCTTGGCAACCGTGTTCACATGATTAGTAGGGCTTGCCTACATCAGTATTATGATTTGATAGTACAGGTAATGCATAGAGTCATGAGAGTAGTAGATGATTTCAGGATTACTTATTTATTAGCCGTCAGGCTCGCTTCGCTCCCCATATCCGTCTAGCCAGGGGGCTCCGCCCCATGGACCCCCGACTGGATCGTCCAAGAATGAGATCAGCAGGCACGCTTCGCTCGCATTTTTCATTTGAGCATTTTTATCATATGTTAGGACGATCCAGTCGGGGGTCCAGACTAAACGTCTGGCTAAACGGATATGGCGAGCGAAGCGAGCCTGACGGCTAGTAACATAATATTCCCAGGAATAGCTCTGATTGAAGTAGCAGTGCCCAATCAATTTTTCCGCGATAAATGCATTTCAATCTTCAACTTGGTGCCAACCTAAGAAAGTCAACTCAACTTAATGCCAACCAGACAAAATTATTAATTTAGTTACCAGTTAACAACTGTTTCGAAGAGGTACTCTCTCTAGATTATAATTCTATATTAACATATGGTATGGACATTTTTCAATTATAATTAAGAGATTAAGAAGAATATACATGCTAAAAGACGAACTTTAAACCCTTAAAAACTACCCTTAGCGTTAAAATATTGCCAAAAGATTTCTTAGTGCGCCTTTAAAGGGCCAACTGAACATACCTACCAAATTTGAACGTTTCTAGTCGGTAGATTTTTAGTTCTGCGAGTAAGTGAGTGATTGAGTGAGTGAGTGAGTCAGTCAGTCAGTAAGTGAGTGAGTGCCATTTCGCTTTTATATATATAGAAGAAGAAGAAGAAGAAGAAGAAGAAGAAGAAGAAGAAGAAGAAGAAGAAGAAGAAGAAGAAGAAGAAGATGATTTCTTGATTATTTATTTATTTATTCACACACACACATACAAGATAAATACAAGTGAACAAGATAACAAAATGAATACTGCAAGACAAACATTCACAATAAAACAAAATAAAAGAAAGGGGTGAGGATTGAAGGGATTTCCAACTATGATTATCCATGTACTAATAAAACCTTCAATCCTTGAGAAGGTAAAAAAGGTATGAAATAGACGGTAGGTATGAAAGGATTATTATAGAATCAAATTATATTTCTTATTTATAGTTCTGTAACTGATATTTGTAATAATGTTAATGTCCACATACGCCCCCATGTGTAATAGGAGAGATGATTGGATCCAAAGTTTGAAGTTTGAACCACTGAGAAGTCTTATTCATTACTGCCTATTAGAAAAACTGGTCACCCTTACAACGGGAGAACCGATAGCACGTTACTTATCTTAATTTGTGTGATAAGACGATGAGACATTTCGAGGGAAACCTAATTTCGGTTATTTTATGAAAATATAAAACTAAATATGATTGCCACGTATATTTCTTTATGATAATAACATAAATAAACCATACATAAATGAACACAATTTTCTATACACTATTTTTGTACTTCAAGTCATCAATTCTTACAATAGTTAGGTTAGGGTTTTGATTGTCATCATTTGAACCATATCAGGTCTACGTCAATTGAGATTATTTGCAGCGGATCAGTTAATAGTTGAATATCAGTTACATAATAATTGAGCTTGCACTTGAAGTACATACAGCTTCTATTTTGAATTTTTCTAGTAAATTTTTGTTATGATGCTATTTCTGTGTGGAATCATCAATGATATGAATGGAAAATCTGAGCGGCTTACTTCAAAGAGAACAGATTTGGAAAATTCAGGAGGAGTTGTAACATTGTACCGTGTCTGTGAACCAGAATTGAGTTGTAAACAGGATTTTTGAAATTGAGTGGAAAGTACACAGGTTTTCAAAACATCCAGCCTTTGCACTTGATATTTGTTCCGTGTTCCATTCATGGAGAGTTTATTTTTATGAATTGAAAACATGAGAAAGTTCACTACTACTGTTCATTGAACAGTAATTTTTACTGTAATTTCACGTGTCAGGTATTTGAGAATATGTTGAATCACTTGAGGCATTCTATTGTGAGATTGCTTTCAAACTATCGGTAATCCTTATTTATAACATCAATGCTGTCATTCAACCTATGCTGACAGGTTGAAGAGAATTTCAGTTTCTAGTCACAATCTGTGATGATAGTCTGAGGAGACCTTTTCTTGATGGTACAGTGAGTCAACTGTCTAATTATGAGTTATTTTGTCGTGTTATTGAGAAATCGATTTCTAGTTCTGGTAGCTTAATTTTTCCCACATGCCCTCGTGAACTGTAGGTTTCGTATATAACAAGAATTTAAACATCTCTGAAGATTTAGAACACAAAAGAATGAACCTCATTGCACGAAAATTATTCTTTCAAAATAGAATTACTAAGTACAAAGAACAAACTTTACTATTTTTATTGAATTTTGTTCGTAACTTTGTACTTGAAAACTCTAGTAATTTTTCTAAAATACTTTTTTTTGTTTGCAGGTATGTCAACAATTCTTTCATGGTTGGGGAAATATATTTTGCAGCTGAGCTGTGAGTAAAAATTTAACACATTTTTGTGATCATCACTCTTATCTAATATCTACTGAACAAGTCATATTTTCATTTTTAGTCATAGATTTGCATTTTTATTGATAATTCTATTAATTCTTTGAATCAAATAACATCCATGAATGACCGTTTTCAAATCTACTGTCAAACTATTGGAAGAATTTAGTCTTTGTAATAATTTCAAATCTTTTACACTGAAAAACAACCTTATATTATGTAACTTCCGAGTTGGTTAAACTCCAATTCCGTTCGACCACAATCACAGAATTTTGGTTTTCCGAGTTTTGAAAAAATATATAAAATGAGTACAAGTTGTACGACATTGCTGTTTTGCCGAAGCAGTTGACTGACCTCGTTTATTGTCGAAAAAATTATCTGAGATTAAAAGACAATTGACTTTTAGAAAAAGTTATCGTACGATTGTAGTTGAAAATTGGGATGACGCATTTGGTAGCTGAATTTTGCGGAATATGAGGAAATGTTGGGGCTTTGTTTGAAATTTGTTAAATAATTCAGACTTTTACAAAAAAGGTTTATTATTTAATAATCCGAATTTCAAAAATAAAGGAATTTGTTTCCTCAATGATTGGGTTTTTTATCTCGTTTTCAGTTGAAGTGCAAGTTGATGACCCAGCGATCATAGTCATACATCTTATAATAATCTGATTAGATAAGTGATAAGTATTCTCAGTATGGTTCCCCCTTTGGAATGAATAGTGGCTGCCTCATACCAGCTTCACTGACTGAACTGACTATTGGCTTCATAATCACTTGATGGTGGTTCGGAATCCATCTAAAACAACTGTAGATTTATCTTCCATCATCATCCCTCGCATTACCCACGCACAAGCCTAGGGCTCGTGAGGGAAACATCCTCAGCTAAAGCCTAATGGTTGTGATCTACACTCTCCAAGGAATGCCGCTTATCCCATGTTTTAAATTCTAAAGAAATTTTTCATTTCACTCAAGACAATTTCCTATTTCCCTATGGTTTGTATTCACCTTGTTTCTGAGCATTATCGTATCTACTCCGATAATGGTAATCAGAACATTCCTTTCATTCATTAAATATTTCTTATCTTTTCTGAACTACCTCTCACTTGTCCCAGATTATAACTGCATTTATTTCTTGAATGAAATGCCAGCTAGTGTAATACTTATCACCCACGCTTTCATTTATCTACATTTCCATTGAATAAAAATTATCAGTTCTTATATGCTCTGCGTATTTCAAAAAGTCAAGATTGACAGGTTCTTCACTTGATAGCTGGCTTTAATTGTTTTTGTGGAATGTATTTTTCAAGTTTTCCTTAACACTTTCTAGTAATTATTTCTATAAGTGTTCCTGTAAAAGGATAAGTGAAATATTTACAATTAATATTATCGGATTGGTATGCATGTTCACAATGTGTTGCAATTCTATTACAATAACTTTATAGACAAAAAAGTCAATTTTTCTCTTTGACGATGATTTCAAATAAGCCCTAGGTTTTAGTGTGTAATGGGAGGGGTGATGGATTAGATTATATTAGAGTTCTTTATTCATGTATATTCTATTCATCTCTCATGGAGAGATAAAAGTGCAGATCTACAGAGGTTTAGGTGGGCTCCGAACCATCGGGAAATGATTCTGAAGCTCTTATCTGTAAGTTACAGTGGAGCTGGCCTCAATCAGTTACACACAGGAGTAACGAGTACTCGTCTCTCATCTAATCCTTATCTAATAGATATTACTCTGTTTCCATCAATTTCATTGGTCAATAAATTTCATTGACAAAATTCGAAGAGATTCTCACCTAATCCTGTAGGCTCACTCATCTCTCATCATTATCCATCTCATTACTCACGCACAAGCCTGTAGCTCATGTGAGTATCATCCTCAGAAAAATAGAATTATTATTTGTAACGTCTGGAAGTAGCCAAATATCATAGTTACTTTTCTATTGGAAATATTATAATTCCTGATAGCAAAATCAACTACTGTAATTCAATTTAAGAAAATCCTCTTAATTTCAATTTTTTTAATCAAGCATCACTTCCATTAAATCAGGCTTGTTTTCCAAAACAATAAATATTTTTGTGTTCTATTTCGAAAAAATCAAATCAACTTCATTTTTTCCCTCATTTTTTTGCACAAAATCAATTTGTAATCATCGTCTAAATCTTTCATCGAAACCCATTGTCATTTATAATACGCGGTTTTCATCACATAATCTGGATGACTTTGTTTTTTGTGTGCTTTATATAAGTGTTCTTAGTTGTCTTTGGGTGTAAAATGCTATGATTTTAATATTTTTGTAAAGAATGCTCGGAGACGACAGTGAGCCAAGTGTTGGGTTTACAAATCGTTTTGTGGAAGAGTGATGGTATTTTTATTTCGTTCACATATCTTGTTCGTAACTGGGTGTCAGTGGTCAATGTGATGGATTATGGCTACAGCGTCATACTTGAATGATGATGGACTGTAGTGAGCTACTGGTATATCTATGTTTGTGGTTGTATAACCATAGTCGGTGCAATGAGTGCCTATGTACAGACGGAGTCGGATATTCTTGTCAGAATATCGATAAATAATAAAAGGAGAATATGTTTTTGCTGATGATGTCCACTCAAGTAGAAGAATTATGCTTGGGTGATGAGGTATTTATATCCTTTTTTAATCAGAGGTATTTGAGAGGTATTTAGGTACTTATGCTTGGGTAATACATATATTACATTAATTTATACATTGATAGATACAATAATATCCTCAACTATGAATGATTGGGAAAAACAACAGGCTTAAAGCCCATAGCTGTTCCTTTCCCAAATTTAGATAGAAATTGTCCAAAAATGGGTTATGTTCACACTTCATGATTTTTTCTTCAATTTTGAGTCCAAAATATCAACAAGGAATTTAGAGTTAAGAAAAGTAGAAAACCAAATTAAATAAGAATACTTCACTAAATCATCACTGATAACTGAAAAATACTGTATTAATAATTGAAAATTTTAAAACTTGAAAAGAAACTCAAACTTACTCATGATTATTTGGTAGTGGACTCTTTCGATATTACTTCATTAACAATATCATTGATAGATTACACTTGTTTTCTCACAGTTCAAACTCGAATAAGAAATCATCAAATTGATTATGATAAAAAATTATCCAAGACTTGCATGAAACCCGGGTCTATTTTAAAACCTGACAAATTTAAAACTTGACGTAATGAAATCTTGAAGAATCAAAAATAGGAATTCAATCATCCTCGGTTAATTAGAAATACTGGGTGCGGCAGGAAGGGTGGATGTTTTTAGAACAGATAGTATTCTGATTTGGGTAGTCGGATTGGGCCAGCTGAAGTGAACATGTGTTCGGTAGATCATACCATTTTTTCTAGTCATTGTTTAATCGGCATCATGGATTCGTGGAATGTGCAACATCGTATGTTTACTTACGACAGTTTTGTGCGTAATAATGAGAGTATCATTATTTAGTTACAGTTCAGCGCGAGTTTCGTCGTCATTTCAATCTTGCGAGAAATGAAAATGTACCCACTCGTAACACCATTTTACGTTGGGTAAAATCATTTCGTTTGGTAGGAACAGTAATGAATAAACGACCACCAGGGGCTCATTGCACTGTACGCACTCCACAAAATGTGGAAAGAGTTCGGCAAGCCATACTCCGTAGTCCTAATCGATCTGCTAGGAGACATTCTTCTGAACTGAACATCAGTGATCGGTCAGTAATGCGTATTTTACATAAAGATCTAGGATTTCATCCCTACAAAATGGCCATGGTTCAACAATTGAATCCTGGCGATTATGTAAAGCGGCTGAATTTTGCTCGAGAAATGGAGGCCATATTTGACCAAAATGAAAACATCATTTTGTTTACGACAGATGAAGCACATTTTCATTTGAATGGTACCGTTAATCAGCAGAACTATCGTTATTGGTCAGATGAAAATCCAAAATTAATGCATGAGAGACCATTACACAGTCCCTAGGTGACAGTTTGGTGTGCTGTGAGCAGTATATTTGTCATTGGTCCATACTTTTTTGAAGACGACAACGGGACCACTGTAACTGTAACCTCAGAACGTTATAAACAGATGTTCACTGAATTCTTCCTTCCTGAATTAAGAAGGAAACTATTCCTATCCGGCAAGTATGGTTTCAGCAGGACGGGGCGACAGCTCACACAGCAAGAAATTCAATGGAAGCAATTCGGGCTGTTTTTCGTGGTCGCATCATTTCTCGGTTTGGTGACATTGATTGGCCTCCTCGTTCTCCAGACCTGTCCATGTGCGACTACTTCTTGTGGGGTTTCCTGAAGTCACGTGTTTACCAGCATAAACCACGTACACTTCAAGACTAAAGGGAGCAATTCGTGAGGAAGTCGAACAAATTGGCAGGGCAATGTTAGAAAGAGTACAATCCAACTTCCGAGAGGGGCTTGTAAAGTGCATTGCTGAAAACGGCCGTCACCTGTCAGATATTGTTTTCAAACAGTAATTTTCTAAAATTGTAAAATAATGTGAATATTGTTCTGTAAATAAATGTTTTTTATGCATAGGTAACGACATAACTTTTTTGAAAACCGTTCATCCTTTCTGCCGCACTTTGTATATATGCAAAATAATTTCAAGTTATTCAGTCTAGTAGTTCAGACGTGATGATGCGCCAAACATAATTTTTTTATCCCGTACGTGTGTATAAGCCAGTTCCTTCCTTTATTATAATATAGATTCTATGAACAGAATTATATATTTTCAATTTTAACGAATATCTTTGAAATGGAATTGCTTGACCATTATAGAAAAGTTTTATTCCTTGCAAAATTTTTATCATCTTTAAAATTTTAAATTTCTATCACAGTTAATCACTCAACTTTCACATTTGAACAGTAATCTTTGAAAATACTGTATTTCGTAGTATTGTAATAGTAATTAAGATAATTAGTGTATTTTACAGTACTGTGACAGTAAGTACTGTTGTAAATGTGAACATTTGACACTACATGAGATATCATCAGAAAGAGTCAATTATGTATATTATAATTTATCGCTATCTTTATGAATTGCACTCTATCGACATGATATAATTGCTATTGTTTGATAGGGTTATCAATTCTCAATGAGATACGAGGCTTCGAATTCTATTCTTGTATATTTTATGTAACAATATGATATAATCGCTATTGTTTGACAGATTTATCAATTCCCAGTGAAATACTCACTAGATTTAATCTTTGTATTGTGAAAGTACAGAAATCTTTGGAAAAGGCATGTTAAGTGGTTAGTAGTGTAG